>NW_026043541.1:0-36978 GCF_023856365.1 Brienomyrus brachyistius
GGTTGGAATATGTATATGCATATATATAAAATAATTGTCACACAACCTGGGTGACATGCCTTGCCTGCTCACCCAATTTTAGTGCACCTTAGTTATCCATACTGACCATCTAGTCTCGACACACCCCATATATATATATATATATATATATATATATATATATATATATATATATATATAGATATTTTTTCTTTTTCTTGTGTTTTTTTTTCGCAATGGATATTAAAAATAAAGCAGTCCTCCGTAAAGGAGGGGTGGTGGAGGGAATATATATATACATATATATATAAAATAATTGTCACACAACCTGGGTGACATGCCTTGCCTGCTCACCCAATTTTAGTGCAACTTAGTTATCCATAATGACCAACTAGTCTCGATACACCCATATATATATATATATATATGTACATATATATAGTTTTTTTATTAGCAATAGAAAAGAAAAATAACGCAGTTCTCCGTAAAGGAGGGATGGTGGATGGAATATATATATATATATATATATATATATATATATATATATATATATAATATATATATTATATATATTTATATATATATATATATACATTTAATATAAAATAATTGTCACACAACCTGGGTGACATGCCTTGCCTGCTCACCCAATTTTAGTGCACTTTAGTTATCCATACTGATCATCTAGTCTCGACACACCCATATATATATATATATATATAAATATATATTATATATATATATATGTATATATATATAGATATTTTTTTCTTTTTCTTGTGTTTTTTTTTTCGCAATGGATATTAAAAATAAAGCAGTCCTCCGTAATAGGAGGGATGGTGGATGGAATATATATATAAAATAATTGTCACACAACCGGGGTGACATGCCTTGCCTGCTCACCCAATTTTAGTGCACCTTAGTTATTCATAATGACCATCTAGTCTCGATACACCCATAAATATATATGTATATATATATAGTTTTTTTATTAGCAATAGAAAAGAAAAATAACGCAGTTCTCCGTAAAGGAGGGATGGTGGATGGATATATATATATATATATACATTTATATAAAATAATTGTCACACAACCTGGGTGACATGCCTTGCCTGCTCACCCAATTTTAGTGCACTTTAGTTATCCATAATGACCATCTAGTCTCGATACACCCATGAATATATATGTATATATATATATATATATATATATATAGTTTTTCTGTTTTTTTTTTGCAATAGACAATAAAAATAACGCAGTTCTCCATAAAGGAGGGATGGTGGATGGAATATGTATATGCATATATATAAAATAATTGTCACACAACCTGGGTGACATGCCTTGCCTGCTCACCCAATTTTAGTGCACCTCAGTTATCCATACTGACCATCTAGTCTCGACACACCCATATATATATATATATATATATATATATATATATATATATATATATGTATATATATATATAGATATTTTTTCTTTTTCTTGTGTTTTTTTTTTCGCAATGGATATTAAAAATAAAGCAGTCCTCCGTAAAGGAGGGGTGGTGGAGGGAATATATATATACATTTATATAAAATAATTGTCACACAACTGGGGTGACATGCCTTGCCTGCTCACCCAATTTTAGTGCACCTTAGTTATCCATAATGACCAACTAGTCTCGATACACCCATAAATATATATGTGTATATATATATATATATATAGTTTTTTTGTGTTTTTTTTTGCAATAGACAATAAAAATAACGCAGTTCTCCATAAAGGAGGGATAGTGGATGGAATATATATATACATATATATAAAATTATTGTCACACAACCTGGGTGACATGCCTTGCCTGCTCACCCAATTTTAGTGCACCTTAGTTATCCATACTGACCATCTAGTCTCGATACACCCATATATATATATATATATATATGTACATATATATAGTTTTTTTATTAGCAATAGAAAAGAAAAATAACGCAGTTCTCCGTAAAGGAGGGATGGTGGATGGAATATATACATACATATATATAAAATAATTGTCACACAACCTGGGTGACATGCTTTGCCTGCTCACCCAATTTTAGTGCAACTTAGTTATCCATAATGACCAACTAGTCTCGATACACCCATAAATATATATGTATATATATATATATATATATATAGTTTTTTTATTTTTTTTCGTAATGGACAATAAAAATAACGCAGTTCTCCGTAAAGGAGGGATGGTGGATGGAATATATATATACATATATACATTTATATAAAATAATTGTCACACAACCTGGGTGACATGCCTTGCCTGCTCACCCAGTTTTAGTGCACCTTAGTTATCCATACTGACCATCTAGTCTCGATACACCCATAAATATATATACTGAACAAAAATATAAACGCAACACTCTTGTTTCTGCTCCCATTTTTCATGAGATGGACTTAAAGACCTACAATTCATTCCAGATACACAATATTACCATTTCTCTCAAACATTTCTCACAAATCAGTCTAAATGTGTGATAGTGAGCACTTCTGCTTTGCTGAGATAATCCATCCCACCTCACAGGTGTGCCACATCAAGATGCTGATCTGACATCATGGGTAGTGCACAGGTGTACCTTATACTGCCCACAATAAAAGGCCACCCTGGAATGTGCAGTTTTTTGCTTTATTGGGGGTCTGGGGACTCAGAACCGGTCAGTATCTGGTGTGACCACCATTTGCCTCATACAATGCAACACATCTTCTTCGCATAGAGTTTATCAGATTGTCAATTGTGGCCTGTGGAATGTTGGTCCACTCCTCTTCAATGGCTGTGCGAAGTTGTTGGATATTAGTGGGAACTGGTACACGCTGTCGTATACGCCGGTCAAGCACATCCCAAACATGCTCAACGGGTGACATGTCCGGTGAGTATGCTGGCCATGCAAGAACTGGGACATTTTCAGCTTCCAAGAACTGTGTACAGATCCTTGCAACATGGGGCCGTGCATCATCTGTCTGAGTGGCTGGTCTCAGACGATCTTGGAGGTGAACCTGCTGGATGTGGAGGTCCTGGGCTGGTGTGGTTACACGTGGTCTGCGGTTGTGAGGCCGGTTGGATGTACTGCCATATTCTCTGAAACGCCTTTGGAGACGGCTTATGGTTGAGAAATGAACATTCAATGCACGAGCAACAGATCTGGTTGACATTCCTGCTGTCAGCATGCCAATTGCACGCTCCCTCAATGCTTGTGGCATCTGTGGCATTTTGCTGTGAGACAAAACTGCACATTCCAGGGTGGCCTTTTATTGTGGGCAGTATAAGGTACACCTGTGCACTACCCATGATGTCAGATCAGCATCTTGATGTGGCACACCTGTGAGGTGGGATGGATTATCTCAGCAAAGCAGAAGTGCTCACTATCACACATTTAGACTGATTTGTGAGAAATGTTTGAGAGAAATGGTAATATTGTGTATCTGGAATGAATTGTAGATCTTTAAGTCCATCTCATGAAAAATGGGAGCAAAAACAAAAGTGTTGCGTTTATATTTTTGTTCAGTGTATGTATATGTATACATATAGTTTTTTTTGTGTTTGTGAAAACGGGTCTTTAATCGGGGAAACGGAGCGGGTAGAGCAGGACGGAACGCAGGCATTGACAAACTACAATGACGGACAGGGCAAACAGGTAAGACCAGGACTTAAAATAGGTCATGACTAATCAAAGTAATCGGGCAAAGCAGGAGACGATCAGGGAAGCACACGTGGGTAATCAGGGGGCGTGGCACACACGAGGAGCGGACAAGCCGGGCATATATGTATATCTATATAAAACCTCATTAATGAGGGACAGGGAACAGAACGGACAGACAGAACTGGCACAGGGGAAGGAGCCAGGACAAGACTTGACATAAGACAGGAAAGGCAGAGAAACAGATCAGAAAGGGGGACACGGAGGGAACAGGCAGGACAAAAGGACCGGGAGTGAACGAAGGGAACATCGGGGAAAGAGGAGCAGAAGCCAGAGGGACGAGGGACAAAGAGAGGAGGGACAGAGACAGGAGGAACAAAGCGAGGGGGAGCAGAGGCAGGAGGGACAAAGACGGGAGGCCAGGGAGAGAAGGAACCAAGAGGAGCCCGAGGGAGACCCAGCGGGCGACGGGAGGCAGCCGGAAGGGCTGCAGGCGGCCGGGAGGCCGGAGCCGGAGGGGCCGAGGAGACGGGGTGAGGGGACAGACGCAGGGACGAAGGAGGGAGTCGGAGGGGAGACCAGGGAAGGGGACGAAGGAGCTGGAAGGGACCCTGGCGAGGGCAAGGAGAGAGGGGGAGCCGCAGCAGACGGCGACGTCCTCCGACACGCCAGAGCGGGGAGGACCAGCAGGCGAATGAGGAGCCGCCGTCGGGGGGCCCGCAGGCAACCGATAAGACGCCGGAGGAGGGACCGAGGCAGGGCGACGAGGCCGCGGAGGGGGACCCGCAGACGACAGCCGACCCGGAGGGCCAGGACCCGCAGGTGCCGACCAAGCCCTAGCGCCGGCGAGGGAGGGCGAGCCAGGGGGCTGGGCGGGTGGGACCCCAGCCGTGCGTCTGTGTCCTCTCCCCTTATGGGACACAGACATAAGGACCTGCGGCCGGGGTCGGGCTCGTCGGGGTGAGGGGTACCAGAGTCACAGGGGGAGAAGGGGGACTGGAGTGGGGCCAGGGACTGGAGCTGCAGGCTGCAGAGGGAGCGCCTGCCCGGGAGCTGCAGGCAGGGAAAGCGCCTCGGACGTGGGGCGCGGTAGCTGCAGGCAGCGGAGACGGCTGCTCGGGCTCTGGGGCCGCAGGGGGGCACTTATTTTATTATATAAAATAAGTGTCACACAACCGGGGTGACATGCCTTGCCTGCTTGTGGGATGAGGAAGACTCAGGGACTGGAAATGGGATTAAAACTGAAGATGTGCTCATTCCTTTGTGTATTTACAAATTTTCCTTCCGTCAGACATGAGGAGTTTGCTGCTATATTTGGCACTAATAGAGATTCTGATGCTGCTATTTTTATTGTCTATTAGTTTGTTATTATTTACAAGTTCTGTTGTGTTTTTGCATTTTTCTCTTCTGGTTAATTAACTGCTGTCTGTTTGCTGTGAAGTATGAGTGTGGTGAGTAAGACTCAGGGACTGGAAGTGGGATTACAACTAAAGATAACATGCTTATTCCTTTTTGTATTGTTTACAAATTTCCTTCCGTCAAACATGAGGAGTTTGCTGCTATATTGTGCACTAACAGAGATTCTGATGCTGCTATTTTTATTGTTTATAAATGTGTTATTGTTTCCAAGTTGAGTATTCAATAAATGCTAAATTGAGAAATTTTGTGTATCGTTTGTTATTATTAGTGTGATATTTTACCATGCAAATAGAGGGGAAAACGTCCAATTATCGGCCAAAAAAAATCAGCAGCATATATCGGCCATCGCCTGACCCTTGACTTGAAAAACCCATATCGGTCGACCTCTAGTAACAGTACATTCTGTCCAATTCATCCATCGAGTTAAGTCACACACCCACTTGAGGGGGCACTCCGGCAGACGTGAGGATGGGGATGTTCTTTCCGCTATAACATCCACTGCAGAAGTACATCTCGCTCCTGTTCACAGGGCTTACTTCAATGATGAAGCAGGGCTGGTTGTCTGGACAAGAAGTTGTCCTGCTGCTGGGTCTCGGTGCCGTTTTTCCACCTAAGCTTGAAGGTGGAAATGTGTTCCAACTTGGTCCCTGGGACTGCAGCATAGCCAAACATCGCGAGCAGCGTCGGCCACACCCACCACCAGAACCATCACACCGTCCTATACACATAAAGAAGAACTAAAACATAGAGTGTTGTGACAATCTATGCGTTAATGTTTGGCAGCATAGGTGATTCATTAAAATTATACCGAAGAATGGAAAATGTGATATTTAGAATATTTTTTGCCATTTAGTAGCTAATTTAAGCACTTACCCAATGCCTCAATTTGTTTTAGGTCAGTAATGTCTGAGCCAAAAGAATGAATGTATGAATTTAATACAATTCACCCACTCCCACCCACACACAAATCTGAAATTCAATTTAAGACACTTCTTAAACATTAGTGCATTAACAAAAAAGGAAAATCTTAAGAGATTCAGTAGGATTTTCTATGTTAGACTTAAGCTAATAGTTCAATAGTTTTTACATATTTCAATATACCAATTTGACTTTAATGTTGAAACAGATGCTAAAACATGGAATAATTTCATAACTAGAGAAACATGTTATTCACAAACACTAGCAAAGGTAGCTTATAGTTAAGCTTACTTAAGTCAGCAAGTCAGGCTACAGTGTGTAAGAATAGTCGTAAACGATAATTTGTCTCAGTCTTACATGACAGAATAAGTAAACAGAAAATATAAAATGGCTGAAACAGCGTCATTAACGCCAGCTACAGTAGAGGCGCAGAAAAGGTGTCATGACTGAAGTATTCCCAAACTCTGGAAGACCGTATGCGAGCCTTTTTTGCCGCGTGTTTCTCCAGAGGCTCCGGAGCTCCGCTGGTTGAGACAGCCATGTTGGTTCATGTGCAGGGGGACGAGCGGCAAATTTCTTTTTTGCAGGGTGGTAGGTGATGTCTCATTAATATTTATGAGAGAAGTGCTACATGATTGGCCAGTGCATGCCAGTGCATGCCCAAAATGGTGCGGCACTGCATCCAAGCCTGCGGCACTCAGAGTCACAAATACAGTGGAAACCATTTGTAGTAATTACGTCTGTCTGGCTGATTTCCAACTAATTGATATTTGTATATTTATTACATGAATATAAGGTAATATAAGGTAATAGAAGAGGTATTTAATGGTTTTCCATCTGAGGAATTTGCAAAAAACTGCAGTGCATGATGGGTCGGACCTAAAGGCTGCCTTAACGTCCTCATCTGTATGACGACATACATCAAGACTAGGAAGGTGCATAATGTTCATGTCTGGTTGCGTTTGTTGGTCCAGAAAGTAATTCAATTTCGCCATGTAGGTTACGTTCTTAAAAACTGCTTGGATATAGCCCGATTATATGCTGTGGGCCTTTTAATTTCTTTGTTTACCAGGTAGGCTACCTTCTTTAAACTGCGTTTTGTTAGACTACATATTTAGGGAGGTCTTTATAAATTTATAGTAGTCTTCATAAATATGTGCATAGTTTAGCCTAACCCAGCCACTTAAGGGAGAAAGCCAGCTCAACTAGGTGTCGGTCCCAAGCCCGGATTAATGGGGAGGGTTGGCGTCAAGAAATAAAGAGACTGTATCTTCACTGCATGACTGATGTCAAAATGTGTGAAATATGTGGTTGTATTAATAAATGCATTAAAGTAGGTTAATGATTCTGTGCTGTCTAAATTGTATAGAAAATTTCTACGTATAGCCAAACAAATCTCCTCCTGTTTGAAAAGGCATAGAAAAAGCAATTTAGCCACTAAAACTTTACAGTTTTTGTGAGGGACAGTCGAATTCTCTCGTTTCTCTCGTCAAGTTTTTTTGTGATCCTGCACCTACACTTTGCCGGCCCCAGGAGGATGGGCTCCCCCTTTGAGTTTGGTCCCTCCCAAGGTTTCTTCCTTCTTGGGAGTTTTTCCATCCTATCGGCGCCTATGGCTTACTCACTGGGGGCTTTGGGTGGGCATGATATAAAGCAAAGCATTTTCCCTCCCAGTTTCCTCCTCTGGTCCACATTGCAGGACCATCAGCCATCAGAAACAGTCAGACGGTCTCCTTCAGCTTCTTTAGTGTCCTTGGAAGCCAAGGCAGTTTTAGGTCTGAGAAGAGGTTTATCAGAAGGACACATATTACGTCGTTTGTCCTGAAATGTAACATGGGGAGGAAAAGTTAAGCGGTTTAGTCAGATTGGAGTCGTTTATTCAGCAGTGGCAGCGCCAGTGACTTAATGCTACAGGTGCTATAGGGGAGTGAGATTATTTAGACCGGGTGCTTTAGCTTTTCAGCTTATGTAGATGGTGTATAGAAGCACACAGCACGATAAGCTACAGCATGGATAAAATAGGATAAAATATGAAATTCTAACGTCTAGCTCACAGAGCCTCTATGTGTACTTTGAAGAAAAAATACACTACAAGTATGCTGTAAAAACCGCAAAAATGTCTTACACAATATACAGATTTTACAGATAGTTAAAGAAAAAATGAAACCAATATTTTGGGGGTGCTGTGGGGGTACTATGGTCATTGGAGGAGGAGCTAGAGCCCCCCCCCCCAAGCTTTTCCTTGGTGCTGCCACTGTTGTTCAGATTAAAAGTAACATTGTCATTAATAAACAGTACTCTGATCAAATTTTTGCATGTACAAACACAATCAAAGTTTAACCACATGTTTAGACACAATTCACACACCTGTTACATTTCCATAATGCTAAGACTCTCTACACTTACTTCATCCACTTTCTTGTTTGGTACACAGTCATTTGATGGATGTGTAAGATCATTACCAGACCGTCTGCTGCAAACTCTACAGTTAATGAATGGCTGCAAAAACACACAGACACACAAAAACAGTATTTAAAGAGTGGTGGGCAA
Organism: Brienomyrus brachyistius; assembly: GCF_023856365.1. NCBI lineage: Eukaryota > Metazoa > Chordata > Actinopteri > Osteoglossiformes > Mormyridae > Brienomyrus > Brienomyrus brachyistius. Next base: position 8,535 of record NW_026043541.1, read on the forward strand.
TAAATACAGTGAGAGAAGGTGTAGTAAAGATATATCTAATGATTTAAGGCAGAGCTGCTGGAGTGCAGGGTTTAATGACACAGAACAATTTTAGAGGAAAGAGCTTCCAAAGCAGGGTCACCATAAGGCTATATTATACAAAGCAAGTTCATCTAAAAGTATGAACAACAAATCCCGTTTAACTGAACACTGCTCTGTATTAAAATACTGTCCTCCGATCAAGCTAAGTGGTCCTGTAGTTCACTATTTAAAGAGGTAAATTTAAAGGGTAATTCACACTGCACATCTACCCTGCTCTGACCAGGTTTAATTACTGGCTTTCTAATTAAAACAAGAGTTAAGTCCTGCCCTTTCACCACAAAACACCACACTGCCATTTAAGGCTGATTTCAACAATGAGTTTTAGTTAACCTGGCTCGATTGAGTTAACTCTGGGTATGTAAAACCCGCTTTGTAGTACAGCCCACAGGTCTTTAAATAAGGCCAGCTAGGGTTCATAGCTCGAAGCATAATCTACAGGTCACCCCTCAGATGATTAGCATTTGCTTCTGCCTGGTAATCCAGCCTTTAAGCCTGTAAACCTACTAAAATTTGAGAATAAGGTGAAGGAACTGGCTCTTTGAGGCCACCTATGTATTTGTTACTTTATTGTTGGCTAACTTTCCCCCGCAGGGCATCAAAAAAGTTAACATGAACCTAAATTAATTTGCTAACTGATATGTCCAATGCTCACAGTCACAGTGACTCTTTACTTACCCTCTTGTCCATGAAAATACAGTCAGCCCGATGGTCTGTTGCAGTTGACTTTGGACATTTTGTTGCTCTCAAGAGAATCTCAATGTCAATGTATTCACTGCTGATCTAAATCACATAAACACGTTATATACAAAATTGCCTACAACTGTTTTAAAGGCAATATAACAAACAATAATCACCCAAAAAATGGCAAACTGTCACAGACTTGACTGCAGCAGATTCAGAGAGAAACTGTGAGAAGGTAAAATTGACCAGGGCTGAGATATACAACCATCACTTTCATTGTGAAGAGACATTAAGCATCATATGCATTGAAATTAAAACATCAAAATCAATGTGATACTCATTAGTTCAGCTTGCAGATGATGAAAGTTTCACACTTTTGTAAACACTTTCTCAGCAGTTACCTTCGGACGGCCCTGGATGTTATAGAAATTCATGTGCTGACGGGTTCCTTGATGAGCATTTTCGACTGCGAGTTTAATGGCCGTCTTGTGAGTGCAGGGAGACTGTGGTAATCTTGCTGGGCCTCTGTGGAGATAAGCAGAGCTCCATAAGCCAAAACCAGAAGCAGCAGGCGGGTCATCTTCCTCTCAGCTTTGAAGGGAGAAGCAGGACTGAGGACACTGATCTGTGGTCCCCTTATCCAGCACGTCCAGGGGCGTGTCCTTCACTCGAAACAAACAGACCTTTGAACAACATTGGAAAACTCTTCAGGATGAATTGAGGCAGGTGGTCAAGTGGGTTTATTGTTATTTCAGCAATATACACAGTACACAGTGAAAGGAAACATTGTTCCTCCTGGACCACGGTGCAACACAAAGAAGAAAAACAGAAACAACACAAGATGACACAAGTGCGGGCAAGATAGAACTATACAGAGTGAAAGGAGCACAAACAGAGGGAGAAAGTGCAAGATAAACACAAGAGCAACAATACAATACTACAGGACAAGACAGCGCAGTCAAGAACACAGAGTGCAGCCAGAGCTAACCTGAATAGGGGCATCAAGGTTGCCAGGCAGGCAGAGAAACAGAAAATAGAGGTCTACTTCACATACAACAACCCACAGTGGGTGTGGCAGGGAATACAACACATTACAAACTTCAAAGGCAACAACACCGTCACTGTTAACAGCAACGCCCTTTTAGCAAAGGAGCTAAACAGCTTCTTTGCTCGTCTGGAGGAACACAGAGCAGACATAGCCACACTGCCCCCTCCCCCAATCTCCAGCACTCACAGACTCCCTCTGCAGGAACACCACGCGAGAAGGCACATTGCATCTCTAGGTGTGTGGAGTTTAAGACAAGGCAAGTGATGCTACGATAATATAATTCCTTGGTAAGACCCCACCTAGAATATTGTGTGCGGGTTTGGTTACCATACCTTAAGAAGGACATTGCTGCCTTGGAAAAGGTGCAACGTAGGGCAACGAGAATGATTCCTGGTCTTAGAGGAATGTCTAATGAGGAGAGGTTAGCTGAGCTGAATCTGTTTAGCCTCGAGCAAAGGAGACTAAGGGGGGACATAATCCAGGTGTTTAAGATTCTAACAGGTCTGGATGCTGTTCAGCCAAATGGCTATTTCAATGTTAGTTTAAATACCAGAACTCGTGGCCATAAGTGGAAATTAGCTGGAGAACATTTTAAAACGAATTTGATGAAGCATTTCTGTACACAGCGTGTAGTTAGAGTATGGAATAGTCTTCCTGTTATTGTAACACAAGCTAAAACCCTGGGTTCTTTTAAATCAGAGCTAGATAAGATTTTTGAGCTATTAGCTAAGTTCTCCTCAAAGGAGCTTGATGGGCCGAATGGCCTCCTCTCATTTGTAAATCTCTTTGGTTCTTATGAGTCAGCTTACAGAGATGAGGTCCAGAAACTGATAGGTTGGAGTTCAGCAAACAATTTGGCACTAAACAGCACAAAGACAAAGGAATCACTGACTTCAGGAAGGATGGAGGCGACACTGGCCTGCCTAGATGGATGGATGGATGTTTTTATTGACATTGTAAGTACAATGAGATTTAGTTTGGAACGCGCCAGCAGCTACACAGTATATTTACAATTATATAGATTGTGAGGCATAAAATAAGGTGTGAGTAATATAACATAACGACATAATATAAGTAATCATTAATTAATCATTACAGATGGTATGAGGTGTGAACCGCTAGGCTGCTATGGCATGTTTGGTATCAAACCGATGGAAAATCACTCCAGTTTCCAAATCTGGTCAGTGGTTACCACGAAAGTGAATATATCAAAAGTTACACCAGCCTAACGAAAATCATCAATACAAGGGAAATCACTCTGGTCATAAATCTCAAAAGGACTGATACAGACCCCCTTCCGAAAGCCCGCCAAATGGATGGTCAGCCATTGGTCCAGGAGTCGAATTCCTGGTCACTCCTATTCACGAACTTTACACTATAAAACCTGGCACCTCAGAACAAAGCCAGGAGAGGAGAAACAGAAGGGAGGAGAAAACAAAAGACCATCAGCACGAAGAGAGGCAGAGAACATCAGCCCAAGAGAAGAGAAGCCCACAAGAAGCCCTCCTGAAGCCTATCAGTGAAGACCCAGCTGGACAGAGAACTGCAACCAAGCCCAAGCTTCACCAGGAGAGGGAATCAGAGGGGCTCCACTCCAACAACCGCTGCAAACACCGCGCCTCCCTGAGTGCCATCACCCATCAGCTCATCAGCCTCCGCAACCAACTGCCAAGACCCCCCCCCCCCCACTCTGCAACCAAGTAAACAAACTTCCTTTCATTTATAACAACCTAAACTCCTATTCACCTGCTATATTACTTTAGGACAGTATTTCCACAAATTGCTTGCTTTGCAGAACAGTATTTTCCCTTTTAAGGTTACTCATTTTAAATCTGGTCATTGCATTTTCATGATTACATTGTTTGTGTCCACTCCGTTATTTCGTGTTTATTGTTTGTTAGGTGTAATGTCTGTCTTATGTTAGTTATAGGAATAAATGCATGTCTTTTACACAACTTCAGCCTCCGTTCATTGAGTGCTCACAAGAATCCCTGCCTGTGCGATCTACGCTCTGAAACCTCAAATTCGCCTGAAATATCGCGAGACTCTCTCTCATTGGCCGTGAGGGGAGCTTCGCTACCGATCGTTTACATTACCTGGTGACGCAGCTCGTTGGACAAGCCTTCTATTCTAACCCAGGTTATTACGTGATACTGGTTATTAATGAGTTCCATTTAAGTCACACATTAACAGACTCACGGTGTTTCGCAATTGAGTTTGAGCCGACCATTCAGCATAAAAATTGGTTAATAATCACAAGGCACAAGGTTTAAACTTATTCTGAGCACACAATTTAAACTTTTTATGACCGAACGTGCAGTGAAGAAGCGCTACTGTCAACTGGTTGCAAAAGTCGCACTCATGGCAATCTGAAGGCATTTAACACTAGATTTACCGAGTTTTTATTCTCTGCTGAGAGTCCCAAGGTGTTTGTCACCCCTGCTGTGATTTTCGCAGGTCTTCAGCCCCATCCTCCTCCTGCTTTTGTTGTGCAAACACACCCATTACCTGTGAGGCCTGGCGCATTTGCATTTTTTACTCAGAGTAGCTCAAATCCAAGGCAGGCTAAACCTCTGTGTGTGACATGGAAACCTTCACAAAAGTCTGCCATATCTATACCAAATATCCCACACGCTGACTGACCTGCAAATATGAAAGACGCACATTCACAAAATATATGGAAACACAAGTCTGTGTTATTTATAAAACAAATTGAGTGAAAATAGAATGAAAAGTTGCTAATAGAATGAAATGAATAAAATGAAAACATGCTAACACTTCAGTCTCCAATGCATGTTTGTATATAAATGTCATAAGCTGAGTGAAGTCATGGTCCATGGTTTTTGACATGCTCATACACATACAGAATAAAATGTCATTTCATTTTCATTGGCCATCACTGAATTATAACACCAAAAGTGAATTTTGTTTTTGTGTGATCTCTCCAGCTTTGCATGTTTGGCTGTTCATGTAAAAATTGATGTATCCGTGCCTCAGTTCCAGGTTCATCTCTTCGTCATCTTTCTGCCTTTTGTCTCAGTGGTTACTGTCCCACACAGTCTGTCTATCTTTCAAAGTCTGTGTTTGCAGCGTTTGAAAACCCAGTGACCATCATCCCTGTATTTGGCAATGGAGTTCCTTGGCTAGAAGAATCGGAAACAATCTTCTTTTTCCTTTCCACCCTGTAGATGCTTTGTACAGAACGTAGGCATTCACCGCCACCAAGTCCAGCATGTTGTAAAACACAGCTACTGGCCACTTGCTTGTTGCTGCTCGTACTGAATACATGCGCGCCATTCTAAACACTGACGTGGAGAATTCCTCTCCCTGTGCAGTGTCCTTTGCCAATGGAGGAAGTTCACGGCAAACGTTATTCACCATGCCCAGTAAAGTGAAGCAGTCTGTGTGACAGTGACAGTGAGGTGAAGAAATTGTCCATTGTGACATTTCTCCCGTCATCCAGAAATGACTCCATCAGACTCATGACCACGTTCTCTGCCAGCCTTCACCAAGAACTGTGCTGAAAGTTTCACTCCAGGAGAACACATGAACATAGATGTACAGCTGTTCTCGACCAAGGTTCATTGTCCATGCAGTATATTTACATTTACATTTACAGGATTTGGCAGACGCCCTTAGCCAGAGCGACTTACATAAGTGCTTTGAGACTCTGCAATGAATTTCCGATGCTAGCTCAATAAGGACCCCAGCTACGAATACTATCTCTGAGAACGCCATTGAGTAGTGCAGAATTTTTATTTTATTTTATTTTTTTAAAACACACACCAGAAAAAGAGTCGAGTAAGAATATAGAAGTTCTACGTCAGGTATTTCTGAAAAAGAAAAGTTTTGAGTCGTCGCTTGAAGACATTCAAGGATTCAGCTGTTCGGACATCTAGGGGGAGTTCATTCCATCAATTAGGTGCCAGGACAGAGAAGAGCCGAGATGCGTGTCTTCCTTGTGCCTTGAGGGGAGGTGGGACCAGTCGAGCAGTGCTGGAGGATCGGAGAGATCGTGGTGCAGAGCGGGGTGTGATGAGGTCCTTTAGGTAGGATGGTGCCAGAGAATTTTTGGCTTTGTATGCGAGCATCAGTGTTTTGAATCTGATGCGTGCAGCTACAGGAAGCCAGTGGAGGGAGCGCAGCAAAGGAGTGGTGTGGGAGAACTTGGGAAGGATGAAAACAAGACGAGCAGCTGCATTCTGAATCAGTTGGAGGGGACGGATGGCGCTCAGTGGTAAACCCGCTAGAAGCGAGTTGCAGTAGTCAAGGCGTGAGATGACGAGGGACTGGACGAGTATCTGGGTAGCCTGGGTGGAAAGAAATGGACGTATCCTCCTGATGTTAAAGAGGAGAAACCGACAAGAGCGAGAAAGACTGGTGATATGTGAGGAAAATGACAACCGATCATCTATGGTAACTCCAAGGTTTCTAGCAGAAACCGAAGGACGGATCAGGGAGTTGTCAAAGGAGATCGCAAGGTCCTGGAGGGGGGATGAGTCAGCTGGGATGTAAAGCAACTCAGTTTTACTAGTTTTGAGTTTTAGCTGGTGAGTGGTCATCCAAGATGAGATGTCTGCCAAGCATGTAGAGATCTTAGTGGAGACATGAGTGTCTGAGGGAGGGAAGGAGAGGATGAGTTGAGTGTCATCGGCATAGCAGTGGTAGGAGAAGCCATGTGAGGATATAACTTCGCCAAGAGATTTAGTGTAGAGGGAGAATAGGAGAGGGCCAAGAACCGAGCCCTGAGGGACACCGGTGGAAAGACAACGTGGAGTAGATGTGGATCCATTCCATGTCACTTGGTATATCGCATCCAAGCCGGACAAATTTGGGATCAAGTTCTGGATGGCCACGGATTTGGAGACCAAATACGTCTGCAACGTGTCCCCTAACTTGGGAAAGGACCCCAGTCACCAGAAAAGGGAGAGGCTGGCAGAGAACATGGTCATGAGTCTGATGGAGCCATTTCTGGATGACGGGAGAAATGTCACAACGGACAATTTCTTCACCTCACTGGCACTGTCACACAGACTGCTTCAGCGCAAAACAACACTACTGAGCACAGGGAATAAAGTTTGGTATGAACTTCCTCCAATTTCAAAGGACACTGCACAGCAAGAGGAATTCTCCGCGTCAGTGCTTAGAAGTGGCAGTGTCTCCTTGACAATTTATGCACCTAAAAAAACAAGATTGTGTGTGTTCTGAGTTCCTTGGACCAAGATGTGGCGATCTGTGAAGGCAGAAAGAGGAAACCCAACACGATAACAGACTATAACCACATGAAGGTATGTGAATGTGTGTATAATTTTACATCAGTGCTACAATGTTTTCTGATATGTACTATACAGGCCTATATAGAAAGAAGGTAGAAAAAAAGCAAATACACTCATGACTCTCTCTCTCTCTGCTGTTATAGTGTGGTGTAAATGTGTTGGACCAAATGGCGCGCATGTATTCCGTAAGAGCAGCAACATGCAGGTGGCCAGTAGCTGTATTTTACAACATGCTGGACCTGGTGGTGGTAAATTCCTACGTTCTGTACAAGGCATGTACAGGGTGGGAAGGCAAAAGAAGATTATTTTTGAGTCATCTAGCCAAGGAACTCCATTGCCAATTTATGCCACAAAAGGCTATGGGGACAGAGGAAGGCTGCTGCTGTGCCAGGACTTGTATGGACAACTCAGTGTCAGGTACAGGAGAACTGCAACAGAAACCGCAGCAGGTTTACCTGTGCAAAGTGTTACAAATTCACTTGCGAACTCACTTGCGAGGTCTGCAAACACTGCAAAGTTTGAAACACTCAATTTTTTTTATAAATAAAACAGACTTGTGCTTCCATATATTTTGTGAATGTGTGTCTTTCATATTTGCAGGTCAGTCAGCATGTGGGATATTTGGTATAGATATGGCAGACTTTTGTGAAGGTTTCCATGTCACACACAGAGGTTTAGCCTGCCTTGGATTTTAGCTGCTCTGAGTAAAAAAATGCAAATGTGCCAGGCCTCACAGGTAATGGGTGTGTTTGCACAACAAAAGCAGGAGGACAATGGCCCAAGAAACTCTCAGCAGGGATGCCAGTAGGTGTTAGGCCCAGGGAATTTACGCAAATTTGCGTAGATTTGGCAGTTCTAGTGTTAAGCGGGATCATATGGGCTTATTATAGTTATTTTTATTTCTATTATTAGTAGTTATATTATTTTGTTTTATTTTCGGTGATTTCATTGTAGTTCTTTCGTATTAAACTGCAGTAAACTTTAACCCTATGTCTGACGAGATTCTCAGATGTAGCGCTTTGTTTCCAGGTTCAATTCGGACGAGTGTCTCCGTTTCTATATATCCTGGGAGAGATCTCTCTATTAGCGAACGGGAATACTTGTTATGAGGTTCTAACCTAAATTATGTTGCGCTTGGACATAAGACCGATAGCTTAGTTACCTATCAGGATCATACTCGTATGTGTGTGCCTGCTTTAGACAAAGCAAGTTTAACACAACTTTGCGCTGTGAGCCAAGTGTGTGTCATTTAGAAATTGGGAGTCTCCTGTGCTTGAGACCCGCCGTGGTTAAGCACCATTTGCGACGAGATATAGTGCACTCACAATTTAAATCTGTCGCCGTAACGCGTGCGCCGTCTCGCTTCAGTAATTGTTTTAAGGGGTTTTATACTGTGCAAGGCACAGAAGAAGGCCACAAGCAGCATGCGCATGCATTAAATGTGTGTGTCACTCATCTAGCGTCGGCAACCGCCTAGCTATATCTTTGGTTACCTCTAGTGGTCAGGCATAGAACTACCACTCCATTTCGAAATTGCGCCTCTAGTGGCCAGGCATAGAACTACCACTCAATTTCGATATTGCGCCTCTAGTGGCCAGGCATAGAACTACCACTCCATTTTGATATTGCGCCCCCGGTGGTCAGGCATAGAACTACCACTCCATTTCGATATTGCGCCCCCGGTGGTCAGGCATAGAACTACCACTCCAGTTCGAAATTGCGCCTCTAGTGGTCAGGCATAGAACTACCACTCCATTTCGAAATCGCGCTTCTAGTGGTCAGGCATAGAACTACCACTCCATTTCGATATTGCGCCCCCGGTGGTCAGGCATAGAACTACCACTCCATTTCGAAATTGGGCTTCTAGTGGTCAGGCATAGAACTACCACTCAATTTTGAAATTGCGCTTCTAGTGGCAAGCCATAGAAGTACTACTCCATTTCGAAATCGCGCCTCTAGTGGTCAGGCATAGAACTACCACTCCATTTCGATATTGCGCCCCCGGTGGTCAGGCATAGAACTACCACTTCATTTCGAAATTGCGCTTCTAGTGGTCAGGCATAGAACTACCACTCAATTTTGAAATTGCGCTTCTAGTGACAAGCCATAGAACTACTACTCCATTTCGAAATCGCGCCTCTAGTGGTCAGGCATAGAACTACTATTCCATTTCGAAATCGTGCCTCTAGTGGTCAGGCATAGAACTACCACTCCATTTCGAAATTGCGCCTCTAGTGGCCCGGCATAGAACTACCACTCAATTTCGATATTGCGCCTCTAGTGGCCAGGCATAGAACTACCACTCCATTTTGATATTGCGCCCCCGGTGGTCAGGCATAGAACTACCACTCCATTTCGATATTGCGCCCCCGGTGGTCAGGCATAGAACTACCACTCCAGTTCGAAATTGCGCCTCTAGTGGTCAGGCATAGAACTACCACTCCATTTCGAAATCGCGCCTCTAGTGGTCAGGCATAGAACTACCACTCCATTTCGATATTGCGCCCCCGGTGGTCAGGCATAGAACTACCACTCCATTTCGAAATTGGGCTTCTAGTGGTCAGGCATAGAACTACCACTCAATTTTGAAATTGCGCTTCTAGTGGCAAGCCATAGAAGTACTACTCCATTTCGAAATCGCGCCTCTAGTGGTCAGGCATAGAACTACCACTCCATTTCGATATTGCGCCCCCGGTGGTCAGGCATAGAACTACCACTCCATTTCGAAATTGCGCTTCTAGTGGTCAGGCATAGAACTACCACTCAATTTTGAAATTGCGCTTCTAGTGACAAGCCATAGAACTACTACTCCATTTCGAAATCGCGCCTCTAGTGGTCAGGCATAGAACTACTATTCCATTTCGAAATCGTGCCTCTAGTGGTCAGGCATAGAACTACCACTCCATTTCGAAATTGCACCCCCGGTGGTCAGGCATAGAACTACCACTCCATTTCGATATTGCGCCCCCGGTGGTCAGGCATAGAAGTACCACTCCATTTCGATATTGCGCCCCCGGTGGTCAGGCATAGAACTACCACTCCAGTTCGAAATTGCGCCTCCAGTGGTCAGGCATAGAACTACCACTCCATTTCAAAATCGCGCCTCCAGTGGTCAGGCATAGAACTACAACTCCATTTCGATATTGCGCCCCCGGTGGTCAGGCATAGAACTACCACTCCATTTCGAAATTGCGCTTCTAGTGGTCAGGCATAGAACTACCACTCAATTTTGAAATTGCGCTTCTAGTGGCAAGCCATAGCAGTGCCACTCCATTGAAATTGCACCTCTAGTGGTCCGCCATAGTAGGTTAACAACATCTGAGTTGGGTCTCTGGTGGTCAACTGCGGTGATACAACACGCATAATTGGACACACAGGTTCTTGCCTGAAAGCAGGAATCAACTTCACAGACTAAATCAGTTTGATCACAATACATTAACATCCAATTAGGTTATTGTTGCATAACTAATTGATGTTTACAATTGAATAAGAAACACAATTCATTTGGTTTGATTCCCGTTTAACCTTTTTGATTTATTTTAGGTTTTATTTCACCTTATGCTTTCATTCATTCCATCTCCCCCAACAAGGGGACTTGCATAGAAGTTCAACCACTATTAACAACAGTAAACCAGTTACGTACACAATCCCATCAGGAAGTCGTTTGGATGTGATCAGTTGAGCCCTTCGGGTGCTGGGTGCTTACCATTCGCTCTCTGTTGGTTGAGCTTGTCTGTGGCTCTGCTGTCACTGCTTGTGATCGTACAGTTTGTCAGAACCGAAGGGGAGTTCTCAGCAATTGGATGCCCAAAAGCGTGTCAGCCCGGCTACACCCACTGACTCATTACGGGCAAGGCTGACAGGTACCTCAGGCGGTCATTACAACTTTTGAGCAGGACTTCGTTTAGGGTGAGTTCTGAGAACGGCCCTAGCTTGGACTCTCACTAGGGTGGGTGATACCTGAAGGCAATTTTGCCAGCCGATAAGCTCCACCTGGGTTGTCTCAGTTGTGCATACAGAATACGCCCTTCCAAGTTAACATTGCTGGGGATCGGGGGAGTGGAAGCCGGACTCAGGCTTGCTTGGCTGGGAGAATGATTCCTGGTCTTAGAGGAATGTTTAATGAGGAGAGGTTAGCTGAGCTGAATCTGTTTAGCCTCGAGCAAAGGAGACTAAGGGGGGACATAATCCAGGTGTTAAATCTGGTCATTGCATTACATTTTTTTTGTATCCACTCCTTTATTTCGTGTTTATTGTTTGTTAGGTGTAATGTCTGTCTTATGTTAGTTATATCCATCCATCCATTTTCCAAACTGCTTATCCTACTGGGTCGCGGGTGGTCCGGAACCTATCCCGGAATGTGGAATGGGCACGAGGCAGGGAACAATCCAGGATGGGGGGCAGCCCATCACAGGGCACACTCACACACAAATCGTGATTATATTATTGCACTATACTGTATAAATAAAAAGTAAACTTAATACCAGTTGTGGTAATAAAGTGCACAGAGAGTAAGAGAGAGTAGGGTTTCACATAAACGTATGTTCATTAGCATTTAGTATTCTGATGGCTTTGGGGTTAGAAGCTCTTATTAAATCTGGTTGTTCTGCAATGCATACTGCGGTAACGTTTACCAGAGGGCAGAAGTTCAAACATCTCATGTGCTAGGTGCGTGGGATCTTTTTTAAATATAATTATGCATATGTAGAACTAGGGATATGATCCTGTTAAGTATGATAGTTCTGTCTCATTATTGCAGGATCGACATCCATAGTAACTGTGGTGATCTATCCATTTGTGTGCATGTCTGTGTGTGTGTGTGCGAGCGGGTATACCTATCCTACCCCATAGCGTGATAAATACCTGTTTTTTTTTTCCCTTATGGGGACCACGAAACTGAAAACCAGGAAAACTCTATTTTATAAAAATCTGTGACTGCTGTGGAAAAACTAAAAATGCAAAACCTCTTTTATTTTGCTTGGTTACTTATGGTTATGGTTAGGGCAGGGTGGGGGTTAAGATTGTCATAGTTAGCGTTAGCATTTATCCAATAGAAGTCAATGAGCGGGCCCCATAAGGATAGGTATACCCTATGTGTGTGCATGTGTGTGTTTGTCCCATATTGCCTGGGCTTCAGGATACCTCATAACCCGGAACTTCATCAGAAGTAGTTAGAAAATGGATGAATGGATGGATGGATGGATGGATGGATGGATGGATGGATGGACAGATCAATAAAAGTACAGAACATCCATTTTACAAAGAACCATCAACACTAAATGTATGCACTGGTCATGCTCCTGGAAATTAAACTTCTTTTCTGAAAAGCAGCATGTTCATAAATTAGCTGCTGTTATACCTTGGGGGAACAAATGCAGATGAAATTGTAAAACAAACTGCAGTGGCAAAACAGTTCTGGCTGCCTGTGCTGCCCTGCCTGCCCGCCCTCCTGCCCATTACGTCCTGCCTGTGCCACCCTCCTGCCTGCCCTCCTGCCTGTTTACGTCTTTCCTGTGTGCCCTGCTGCCAGTTATTCTGTATTTACATCCGGACTTAACTAATTGAACCATATAAACCATATAAATCAGGACTTTGTTAACGTGACTTCTGACCTGTGGAGGATGGGCTCCCCCTTTCACTCTGGTTCCTCCAAAGGTTTCTTACTATGACTGAGTTTATCCTTGCCAATGTCGCTTTCTAATTTTTCAGGCTAGATCTTGCTCACTGGGACAATTGGGCAGGGACAAAGTAAAGTGCTTTGAGACAATGTAAGGCTATGAAAATGTACTATACAAAATAAAGTGAATTGACTTGAGTAATGTGGCACAAAGCAACCCTTCTTTGCCACAGGAAATGTCTGGTGCAATTTCTTTTTTAATTGTACATGTCAATTGCATAATACCCTAAACTAATTCATTATTATTTCTATTATTATCATCATCATCAGTATTTCATTAGTATTCCATGGTATTTAGATTTTTCAGGAATCAGTGTGTGTACTGTATACTTTTTAATTTATTTGCACTATGTGTAGTGTCTCTGCAGCTGTATATACTTGCTGCATTATGCACAAGAACTTCCCTCAGGCATCAGTATAGTTAATCAAATGTAATATTTCTTGCTTGTTTATTAAGTTGTTTTAGGTATTTTGTGTGTTCCACTTAATTTAGTGTAATTAGTCCTAGTTGACTCAGGTTTAGTTAGATTTTTCCTTCTGTTGTTCCTCTGCATCATGCTACTGTCATAAAATTTCAATGTCTTACCTAACTTAAGAGTTTTGTGCATTGTGTTTTGGAGAGAAAGAAATCATTACTTTTTTTCTTTAGATTCATCCACTGATTCTATCACCTATGACACATTCCCCCTGAATATTTGTTTGTTTATTTATGTATTTGCTTGGGGGATGGAATTAACAAACAGAAATAACTGAATGAATCAGGGTAGTGAAAAACATTTATAAACTTATCATTTTGGTATTGGTACGATCCTGTTCTGGTTAGTTAGCCGAGGGAGTAAATCATCCGGAGTTTCATCTCTCAATCTCCTCCTACACCCACTCAGCATCACAGTATGGACTCCCCAATGCAACTGATCTGCACGTATTTGTACTCTGGGAGGAAATTGAAGCCCCCATAGGAAAAACTCAAAGCCTACAGACATATGCACAAAACCAGGGGACATGCTCAGTTCTGCAGGCCTGGAAGTGTGAGAGAAGGCTATTTATTGAGTTTCCCCTCTGCCCCTGGTAAAGATGAAACATGCACAAGTCATTAAACACACATATACTTACATGAAAGTCTGACTGATACTGGAGCTTCCAGTGCCCGTAAACCAGGTACTGGGGTACTCCATTTCCTTCTTGATAATTAGCGCCATTGAAAAAAAAACGGTGCCTTTCCTAATATTAACTGACTCTCAGACAAATGTACTGCTTGAAGACCCTGCCACTATTCGCATTTTCCAGCAGGAGTCACAAATCTTCATTGCATTCAGTTTATTCTCAGATGAGCTCATGCATGTTTCTATGTGCATCTTTACACTTAAACAAATACAGCTAACCTCTGTTGTTATATTCCATATATATTTGTCGTGACTGGCCTTTTTTCTCAAATGATGGATTTCTGAAACTAAAACTGACAGTATTCTAAAATATTTATATTGCCACATCATCGACACATGTTCTAATATGACATAGCATTCCCCTGGACCATAGTGCGACTTAGAGACAAGATATAACATGCCCTTCACGGTAAAACACTAGATAGGTGCAACACTTAATGTCAACGTTGTCAATGTCAATGTTGACTTAATGTCAACGTTAAATTCATGGATTCGCAAATTAAGTAACACGGTTACAGTACAAAAACGAGCAGAGCTGTGTATGGCATGACTATCTCGCGGCGGCGACAAAATATGCTTATCCTTCTAATTATTCAGAAGAAAATATATTTGCAAGCACAGCCGTTCACGGCTTCCGTACAAAAAGCTGTCACTACGCTACAGGAAGAATACACGACCAATATAGGATTTACACAAGTCTGCTTCTTTTGTTTTATTTAGTAACAACTTTCACAAAAATTGACAGCAATACTGCTAAAAGTGCAGATCTGTTGCCAAATTAAATAAACAAAGAAATTAATCATAAAAATATTCAAAGTATATACAGCCAGGGGCGCCGCTAGCAATTTTGGGCCCTATGACAAAATATGAGGTTGGGCCCCCCTATCACACCCATTCAGATCTCTGGGGGCCCCTAAAGGGCGTGGGCCCTTAGAATTGTCCCAACTTTCCCCCCCTTAGCGGCGCCCCTGTATACAGCTAACCATTTCCAATCGAAAAGTACATACAAGTCTCCAATATAAGTTATACAATGGAGCGCAGATAAAACTTTTAAATAGTAATTAACCAAACTATATAAAGAATACAAGTTTGAATACAGGTAATTTGTATAAATTTTACTGTGTTCAGACTGAAAAATCAGCACCAGCCTTACACACATTGCAGTTCTGCTTTTTTCTTCTTTTAGCATAATTACCCGTTTCACGTTCACGAGGCAGAAGATCCCTGCAAATGTGAAAATTCACAAGTAACAGGCACCATTAACCTCAAGCCATAACAGTCTGCTAGCCTGAACAATAGCAAACTCTATGTATTACCAATTATTACGCAGGTTGTCACTTTATCAAATCATGACTGTTACTAAGAAGTGGGAGTGAAACGCGTGTCACGAGATCTCGCGATATTACAACATGACGAGATTTCTCGTTGGAGCGAAAAGCCGTTTCACGAATGCGCTGCAAATGAGCTGCTGTAAATATGTCGGCATCTGACTAAATTACTATAGTAGATACCCCAGACACTTTTGAATCTTTTGTGTGTCAGCATTTCGGGTGCCCGGCGGAAAATATAAATGGCGAAAGGGAGACAGACAAAACACGAACCATCTGTAAGGACTGTAGAAAGCTAATGCCGCACACAGCGGCTAATGCTACTACTAACTACTATGCAAAGCCATTTGCAGCACCATCATAGCTCTTTATTTAAATTCACTGCACCGGTGAAGAAAACATTTTTAAAAAAATGTTATGTTTATTATTGGGTGCTTTCCACTTCATGCACCCACATACAGCGCTAGCTTAAAGCAATGCATTCTGGTCCTGACGCAATGCATCATGGTTATATTTTTTATCGCCCGTTGCATTACGTCACCATGTCACATGGTACCAAAACTCCGCGAGAGCAAGACACATCAGGCAGCACCTCTTAGCAGGCTGCACAGGCTGGATCCGCCTCCATTACGACACAACTTTGCCCTTATTGGCTTAAGATTTTAGTTACATACATGACGTTTGTATATCTGCTATTTCTCCCGAGAAGCAGGTAAAGCGGTAACTGCTTTTCAATTAATTTACTTGGTAAAATTAAATTTAAATAAATGATATGAATATTGTAATAGTACTCGTGAGCTTTGTTTGTTGTTAGTTACTGTAATGTTGCGCTGCTTTATTTGTTTAATCGTCTTGTCTGTGAAGACATTCAAGTTAATCAAATAAGAACTGCACTGTACACTGTACATGACCATAAAAACTTTGAATCCTTGAAATAAATGTTTTTGATCTTTTCCTTGGCAGTTATCTTTTTACACAGGGCCTCTATGTACACAATAGTTATTTTTTTCACGACTAACAGTATGGATCAGGAGTTGGTTATTGTAAAAGAAGTAATGTGCATGCAGGTGATATTTGTATAGATTTATATTTACCCCTAGGTGATAAGTTTGACAGTCATTTCTTTTACCGTTTGGCCTCTCGGTTGAACATAATAGTGGCGCGAGCAGCTCCACTTGGTTTTTTAAAAATACTCAGCCATGAACTTTTGGTGAACTCAGGTGAATCCCTTCCTTCAGTAGTAAACCTTGGTAGTTTCAGCCGTTTACACATTGTCTCACTAAAAGGTTGATAATATATTTGTCCTTTTACATAGTGATAAAATATACGCGATAAAAATGTGAATATTCATAGATTCAGGACTAACAAAGTAGCTAACAGAAACTCAGACTAACAAAAGGTGCAAATACATACTCAGTTGGTTCCATTGTGTTGATTACATTATAATGTTTACATTGTAATGATTATATCATGGATATTTGGCATACTTTTTATAAAATCGTAATTCTTATATTCTGCGTTATATAGTGCTAAATAATATTCCATAGATGGATGGACTTTATTAATCCCCGTGGGGAAATTGTGTTTTTTATGTCTCCCTCAACTTACTCTTTGTGGAGTAAGTTGTCCGCGAAGTGCAGCTACCTGTTGGGGCGCCCAGGGAGCTGGGGGTTAAGGGCCTTGCTCAAGGACCCACAGACGTGCTGAGGCTGGGTTAGTTTCAACTGGTGACCTCATTACAGGCACAAGGACTGACCCCTGCCCCCCAACTGTGTATGAGTAGCATTTATGCTGTTTCTTGAGTGTGAGCTAGTACATAAACCAGCTAGTGCTCACCATTGCAAAAATACTCTAGCTTTCTGTCATACACATTTTTTTATTTTCTTACATTGTCCGTTTTTGTTCATAGTCTGTAATATTCTGAATAACGACAATGTAGAGGAAAAACAGATTAAATTCTCCTTGTTTGTAATTTCCCCATGTAATCCACTGCCTTGTGGTAAGAGGTGCAAAAGTCAGACGCGTTGAATGATGAGGATACGATATTGAGTTTAGTTCTTGAGAGGATTTATTCATATGATATTTTAACACACAGTACTTTGAACTGGTTTGTTTGGCGCAAAAGGGCCGATATGCAGACACCATCACACATGGCAAATACGGTCAATGACTGTTTCACTTTGCACCTTCAGCCCTGAGCCGCGTAATCTCAGCACCTTTAATAACAACCATTGCTGCCTCCTACAGGTGGGAATACACTTAGACAATAGTAAATATCACTAAGGCAGGCAAGTACCTCTCGTTTCAAGTGTTGCAATACTATATAACATTATATTATAAACAATAAATACGAATAAATAAAAACATTAAACAAATAAACATAATCAATAATATTCATGAATAATTATGCTTAATATACAAATAAAAGAATAGCTCCTGCAGATGATTTCAGATAACTACTGGAACAATGAGTTCTGGAGGGGAGCAAGCTCTGTTACATGCTATAGAAATGTTGATCTGATTCCTTTCATTATCAGATTGTTACCACTGTTAAAAACCACAGATATTGTATTCTGATTGTATGCATTTCCTTATTAGGGCATGTCAGTTACTTCTGTTAAAAAATCCGTTTATTCTGACGTCGTAAATTTCCTGATCAGAGTTTACCCTCTTTAAAGTGATGGAGGTCCACTTGTGCGAAAGATACATCGATATGCATATGAGATTTCGTTTGTGCCAAAAATATGTAAATAGCACACAGTCCATGTCGACTGAGCATGTGACAAAGAATTTTTCTGTGACAATTCTATTTTGTCAATGAGTTTGTCTGTGGAGCCCCTGAAGGGACCTAATGGTGTCCGCTAATTAGATACCCAGAAATAAACTGTGTGGCTCCTGCCCAAGCATTGCTGCCCAAACAGCAGCTTCCTCCTTATGCCACCGAGGGAGGAGTAGCCAGTGGTTCCCCTGCCCCTTCCCCTCTCCCCCCTGCAGACGAGGATCATAACCATTCAGCACCCGACTCTACCTCCTTCTCGGTGAAGAAGTGCCGTGGCGAAACACTCAGGCAGCAGGACGAGGTAGCAGAAATTCTTGCCCCTATGTTGGTATGTCCAAATCCTCAAGGGGGAGATAAGGTTTGCTCATCTGACACTGTAGATGAAGGAGTTGAACATAAGAACATAAGAACTATACAAACGAGACGAGGCCATTCGGCCCATCAAGCTCGCTTGGGGAGAACTAAACTAATAGCTCAGAGTCGTTAAAATCTTATCTAGCTCTGATTTAAAGGAACCCAAGGATTCAGCTTGCACTACATTATCAGGAAGACTATTCCATACTCTACACGCTGCGTAAAGAAGTGCTTCCTTAAATCCAGCTTGAAATGTTCTCCCGCTAATTTCCACCTATGGCCACGAGTTCGTGTATTTAAACTAATGCTGAAGTAACTATTTGGTTGAACAGCATCCAAACCTGTTAGAATCTTATATACCTGGATCATGTCCCCCCTCAATCTCCTTTGCTTGAGACTGAACAGATTTAGCTCAAGTAACCGTTCCTCGTATGACATTCCTCTAAGACCAGGAATCATTTTTGTGGCCCTACGCTGCACCTTTTCTAAGGCCACAATGTCCTTTTTAAGATATGGTGACCAAACCTGCACACAATATTCTAGGTGAGGTCTCACCAAGGAATTGTATAATCTTAGCATTACCTCCCTTGACTTAAACTCCACACACCTGGAGATATACCCCAACATCCTATTGGCCTTTTTTATTGCTTCCCCACACTGGCGAGAATGGGACATGGAAGCATCAACATACACACCAAGGTCTTTCTCATGATCAGCTACCTTTATTTCAGTGACACCCATGAAATACCTGTACTTTATATTTCTGCTCCCTAGATGGAGTACCTTATATTTATCGACGTTAAATTTCATCTGCCAGGTATCGGCCCAGTCACTAATTAAATCAAGATCCCGCTGTAGCTGCTGAGCCACTAATTCAGTATCTGCTACACCACCCACCTTGGTGTCATCTGCAAATTTCACCAGTTTACTGTATATATTGGTATCCATATCATTTATGTAAATTAGGAACAATAGTGGTCCTAAAATCGAACCCTGCGGTACCCCACTATGAACGCAAGCCCACTGTGAGTTGAAGGACATTGCCAGTGACCTGCTGGACCCCAGGCAGAACAGGCCTCACCATGCGACAGCCCTTCAGAGACTGGTCCTCCTGCGCATGGACTGGGGCATGATGCATCAGTTTAAACAGGAGCCTGGTAAATCCTGCGAGTGCTACACCAAGCGACTGATGGCAGCATTCTCCAACTACAGTGGGATGGACTCCACAACGGACCGAGAGTGTATGTGATGTAAAATACACTAAGATAGGTAAAAACTCTTTTGTGGACTAAGTAAAACAAACATTTTATGTTCTAGTTTTCTTAAAACTACTGAAACAAATAATTGGCTACACTGCAGTTCCGCTGTTTTGTTTGGCACCCCTGCATGTCGTGCATTGTGTGGAAAAAACCTGAAGGCTGAGGAATGTTACGTAACACAGCTAGAATGTAAAAACTCTCTCTGGTGTAATTCACTGCATAAAACCAATGGTGTTAAGTGTGATGTCTTCTTCATAACACTCCCTGATGTTTGTGTCCGTGACCATGAGATAGGGTGGGCTGCTTTTCTTCCTTCCTTTGACTAGTATTCCTCCTAAATTGTTCATCTGTATTTGCTGCATTGGTACTTGATGTGCGTGTGCCTTGTGTCACGATCGCCATTTAACGGGAGCGGCGGACGGGCAGGAAACAGGCAAGGCAGGCAGGATACGGGGATTTATTAGGAACACGGGGTGCAGGAAACATCTCACGCAGACGGACTTCAATGACGGACACTGAACTCTAGTAAGACATGAACTCAAATAGACAGGACTGATTGAAAATAATCGGACACAGCTGGGTACGATCAGGGAAGCACACGTGGATAATCAGGGGGCGTGGCACACACGGTGGTCAGACTGTCCGGGACCTCCTCGGGGACTAGGGCAGGAAAGTCTGGAGCTGGGTCAGGGACAGGAGTGGGGCCAGGAACAAGAGCCCCAGGGGGCACAGTCATTTGAGGCGGAGGGAGCGCCTCGGGCGTGGGCTCTGGGGCCGCAGGGGGCAGCGGAGGCGGCTGCTCAGGAGCTACGGGCAAAGCAGGCGGCGGCTGCTCGGGCTCTGGGGCCGCAGGGGGCAGCGGAGGCGGCTGCTCGGGCTGCGCAGGAGCTATGGGCGACGAAGGCAACTGCTCAGACGCTGTAGCAGGAACCCAGGACTTTATGCTCAGCCCACTGCTGTTAACTCCGATGACTCACAACTGAGCAGCAATGCACATTTCGAATTCCATCATCAACATCAGGCAGATGACAAGACTGTTGTGGGTCTCATCAATAAAAACGGTGACTCAGCATACAAAGAGGAAGTGTGATGACTATCGGACTGCTGCAGAGCCAACAACCTGTCTCTGAATGTTGACCAAAGAGATGGTTGTTGACGTTAGAAGAACACAAAACACAGAGTGACCACTCTCTGCTGCACATCGATGGCTCATCTGTGGAGATCGTAGAGAGTACCAGATTCCTTGTTGTCCATCTGGCGGAGAATCTCACCAGGTCCTTCAACATCAGCTCCATAGTAAGGAAAGCACAGCAGCACCTCTACTCTCCACGGAAGCTCAGAAAAGCCCATCTCCCATTCTCACACTCTATTGGGGAACTGTTGAAAGCACCCTGAGCAGCTGCATCACGGTCTGCTTTGAGAACTGTGTCGCCTCAGATCACAAGTCCCTACAACAGATAGTGATGACAGGTGAGAAAATCATTGGGAGTATCGTGTTAGAGAAATATGTACTTTTTTTATCATCATTTTGCTAGACGCTTAGAAACAACACCCTGCCGCAGCTTGATCTTAATTGAGCAATAACACGTCTCAAGAACTGTCGCTTGAATATTTCCACCCCATATATGGTGACAAACAATGTTCAATGTCAGTTGCATATCCTGTTTGTGTACCTCAATAAAAGACACTGCGAGGGGAGTTACTCTTTCGAAGTTGGCTGAGTTCGACTGAGAGGCTGACACCTCGAGGTCAGGACCGGGCTTCCCTTTGTAAGGAAAAGTGGTAAAAATGTCCCAAGGTTCTTGGTTGATCATTTGAATGCAGACAATGTTAGGAATTTATGATCATGGGGGAAGCCAGGGAGAGAATGGGGGTTCCAGTTGGCACCACTATGGTGATAAGGATAAGATAAGGTGATAAGAATTGAATTACAATGATCATAAAAGTCTCCACCCTGTCCTGTCCCGTCCCTGTCTCAGGATCCTCACACTCCAGGGGGTCACTCTTTATATGTAAATTCACTCACAACACCTACACACAACACCTTGGTGGGGAGGGCCTTTTTGGGTATAAAGGGGGGTGAAGAACTGTCTTCAATTTGTATCTGAGCTGCCTTTCAGTACCCGGTGTGTCTCTACACTGTATTACATTGTATTATTTTTGCTGTTCAATAAACCATCATTTTGCTGAAACTGCGGAGACTCTGCAAGTGGATTCCCTACACCTTGCAGCAAGTAAAACGTCATCACAGCTGTCTGCGTTGTTCTGTGTTCAGAGACTGGTTTGTTTCCAGCGCATCTTCAGAAGAAGATAACCCTAACATATCTCTCCCCTCCATCACAGATATTCACACCACACACTGCATCCGCAAAGCCACCACCATTGTGGATGACCCCACCCACCCCTCACATTATCGTTTCACCCTCCTGCCTTCTGGAAATAGGTCCCGGAGCATTCGGGCCTTTACAGCCAGACTCAAACAGCTTTATCCCCCATGCCGTCAGACTACTGAACTCTCAGGGACTAATCTGATACCACACACACATACACTCATTAACACACTTTATTATTTAACTACTATTTTTTATCTTATTGTCGCCATGTTTACAGTTACTTTTATTTATTTTTATTGCTACCTCATTGGACAACCAAACTGCGCCTTCTCAGTACTGGGTTTACTGTGCTGTTTGTGCTCGTTGGTGTCAGTTGTCCTCTCTTTTTGCACTGTCCTGCAATGTTTGCACAGTTTTTGCTCATTATGCACCATACAGTATGTTGCTAGGTTGGTATGTGTTAGTCTTCTGTTAATTTAAGTAGCACCTTGGTCCGAGGGAAACAGTTTCTTTTGTAACTGTACTATACTCAACTGTGTAAAGTTAAAAATAACATTAAAGACCTACTTGACTTTTACTGAACAGGTGCTAAAGTGAAATTACTTGCTTCTGGGAAAGAACTCCAGCTGAAATTCTGTACAACAATTATGGGAGACATATGGGAAGGACGCGGTGTCAGACCTGCCCCAGTGGGACGAATGTGGTTTTCCTAGTAACAGCAGCTTCAGTCCCAATCAGATAAGCCAGATGCGTCTGAAATTAGAGGAACGGGATCAGACTGGTTGCTCAGGGACTAATGTGGTAGAACTAAAACAGAGACAAATTGGACGGTGTTTCAATTGTGGGAAAATGAGACAAAGCAGGCAGAGGAGATGCGGGTGGCAAAGAAGCATGAGATAAGGAATGCAGAGAATGTGGATGAGGGTGAGACTCCTGTGAAAACTGTGTATTGAAAATTAGGGCCATAGTATTGTCATCCATCCTGTCAGGGTATGGAAATACACTGAGGGTAAATGGCCTAATGCAGGAAGTGTCTTAATCCTATAACATCCAGCTGATTCAGGCTGTGGGGGACAGTGTAGTACTGCACTCTTCTGGCTGGGACCTTGAATAAATGAATGAATGTTACATTTATACAGCCCTTTTCTAAGATACACAAAGAGCTTTACAGAAGCACTGGGGAGCCACTTCAACCCAAACGTGAGGCAGCAGGAGAGGGGGCCCAGGCAGAGAGAACAGCCAACAAGACGGGTGCTTCCACAGACAGGACGGGGGCCCCGGCAGACCAACGCTGACGACTCCTGGGACCAAGTCAACAGAGCAGCTGTCGTCATTGTGACTCACCCTCATACATCCATCCATTGTCTAAACCGCTTATGCTACTGGGTCGCGGGGGGTCCAGAGCCTATCCTGGCAGGATCTGTGCACGAGGCAGGGAACAACCCAGGACGGGGGGGCAGCTCATTGCAAGGCACATTCACACACCATTCACACACACATGCACTCCTACGGCCAATTTAGCAAGAGAGAACATGCAAACTCCCCACACATGTGACCCAGGCGGAGACTCGAACCTGAGTCCCAGTGGTGGGAGGTAACAGTGCTAATCACTGCACCACCAAGCAGCCCCACCCTCATACATGATTTCTGATTCTTGATTTTAATCCCCTTTTCTGTTTTTGGCAACATATAAAGTGCTGTGAATGTCACTGTCAGATTGTCATATCATCCTCCAGTTGTCCCTTGTCACCCTGGATGCACATTGAGTGTTTGCTAAATATTTTATCTTGTAGTGTTCCTGATTTTTTCCTGTGTTTTAATTTGCAATTCTCAAATTTCATGACTGGCATCCGTGGGGACGATTAATTAAACCTGTTAACTCTGCACTTCAATTTCAAACTGTTGGTAACATGTGTACATATTTTTGTCTGATCTTTTCACCACCAGGTGGCGATATAGCAACTCCAGAGTTATTGATGGCTAGAACAAAAAAAACACAGTAACACAGAGGTGTAGCTAAAAATTCTGGGCCCCTGACAGAATGTCACCTTGCGCCCTCTGTCGAATTTTACATTCTGTGAAAGAGATTTGTTGAGCCATCTTCCAATGTAATCCAATCCAGCTCTTTATTTGAAAAGCACTTTAAACAACCTTATGGACCAAAGTGCTGCACAAAGGAATAAATAAAAACATTCACACACTTAAAAACGAAGTAAAAGAAATTTAATAAAAACCAAAACATTCAATGTGAGTAAAAGGCCATTAATAAAAATTTAAAAAAATCAATTAATTAATAAAGAAAAGGCTAAGATTAAAATAAGATTTACTATTAAAATTAACATCTCACAATGTGTCAAAGGTGAAGGAGAAGAGATTAGAAGAGATTTAAAAACGGACAGAGGGGATTCCTCTCTAATGTGAAAAGGCAAGTCATTCCACATTTTAGGAGCTGCGACTGCAAAGGCTCGATCCCCTCTAAGCTCACGCTGAGTCTTAGGAACCGTCAGGAACAGCTGATCAGCTGACCTGAGAGAGCGGGTGGGGGTGTAAGGGTGAAGCAGCTCACAGAGGTCAGATGGAGCAAGACCACTGAGGGCTTTAAAAGCAAATAACAGAATTTTAAAATGAATCCTAAAATGTACGGGCAGCCAGTGGAGTGAGGCTAAAATGGGGGAGACATGCTCATATTTCCATGTGCGGCAGCATTTTGAACCTTCTGGAGGTGAACAATAGTGGAGCCTCTAACCCCAACATAGAGGGCGTTACAGTGGTCCAAACTAGTAGTGACAAAAGAGTGGATTACTGTCTCAAAGTGCTGCCTAGAAAGAATTGGCTTTATTTTGGCCAACTGCCTCAATTGTAAAAAGCTTGACTTGACAACTAACCTTATCTGAGTGTCAAACTTAAGGTTGGTGTCGACTTTATGTGTGTGATGTGTGATGACTGGTTTACAATATTGTTCCAAGGAACCTAAAATTACAGTGGAGGTCAGAGGAGTGGAGTTACCAAAAACCAACACTTCTGTCCATTACCTCCCCACTTCCTTGTTAGTTACAATATTTGTTCTGCATTACTGTACTGCTTTGGAGCCTTTTGATATTAAGGTGAATAACACAGGTGAAAAATTAAGGTGAAAAAAGAGACAGATGCATTGACAGCAGTCGTGGCCACACTTTGGACTGGGAGTGTAAGAGCAAAGGAAACTGAATCCACTATGTTCTGTCCTGTAAATTTTTATTAAACACCACATGACACACATACGAGTCCTGTTTTAACTTTCAGGGCTGATGGTCTGCAGCCTGGCTTGTGTTCTACAGTGCAGCGCAGGTGCAGTCACTGTGCTGAGCCCGGCGTTATATTAATGACGCAGCCTTTCACACTGACCAGTGAGAAATAACCTTGAAAATGACTGTGCTCTTTGTGGTTCTCCTTTTTTCTTACCACCAAGCAAGAGACTAAACATATTTTCTACTTATCAGTTATCAGAAATCAGAAATGTCATGCAGTAATCAGAGGTTAGACAGCAAGAATGACTTTTGTATTTTTATCTTTTGTCAATCTTTTATCCAGCGACTACTAATTCTCATCGGGGTCTGGAGAGGGTGGGACCTGTCCCAGGAAGCACAGAGCACAGGCCTGCATGGGATGCCATTCCACACAAGCAAAAACAATTAAGATGGTCAGATTTGCCTCACTGTGTGATTTTGACTGAAAGATGAACTAAGCACAGTCTTGTGTGTATAAAAATGCGTAGATTCATTTAACTTTAACAATGAGATTCAGCAACATGACCTTATAGTGTTAATGATCGGTATCTTACTGGTATTAACTGAATTATGCAAAATTCTACATTATTCTATATTATTGCACCCAAATTGTTCATACTGACTAAATGTAATTACTGACATCCTGGACATACTGCTTTTTAGGTTTGAATTTAAAATGTTAGTAGACAAATTCATGCTGTCAATAACATCTCACTTGCTCACCCACTTTTAGATAAAAATACCCTTTGTGGTTTTTCTAGTGAAGCAGTGGGCCTGAGCTGAGGACCTGATGGTTGTGTGGTTTTCGCTCACTGAGAAGAGAGACACAAACACCCTGCTCTCAGTCGGTCAGTCTTCCTGTAAAATGCAGAGGTGAGACTGCTAGTGGAAAATTACTGACTGCAGCGTCAACAACACATATAAACAGCAGCACAAACAAAATGTTCCACAAATGCAGGACATCTGTATGCTTACAGCACACATCAGACACGCTGACCCTCAGCACTGAGCTCCTCCAGGCTCTGTGCTCTCCCTCTTCTCTTCAATTTCTACACAAATCACTGCTGCTCCAGTGAAGATCCTGAATTTTGCAGGTGATACTACTGTGTTTGCCATCATAACTGAAGGTGATGAGTCTGCCTACAGACTGGAAGTCGTACAGCTGACCATCCAGTTCTGAACTCACATTATCCCAAATGTCCACATGCTTAGACTCCTCTCATCATCAGGGAGGAGCGTCCCTTGGCACTGTAGAGTAGATGGATGAGAGCAGGCTGATAACAAGGCTGTCATCAATTTTATGTGACACCTCTCACCCCCCCAGCAGACTATGGAGGCCCGTAAGGGCAGCTCCTTCAGTAAGAGACTCAGACACCCGGCGTGTGACAGAACGGTACCGCAGGTCATTGGGCCCCACAGCAGTCAGGCTTTATAATCTGCACTCTGCTCATTGAACTTTTCCCCTGTTCACTGTCTTCTGATACAGTTTCTATCTGCTGCTGATCTGCAATATTGTTCCTCCTTATTCACTGATGTGCAGTGTTGCATTGAGCCAGTGCATTATGCCCTGTGTGGCAGCTTCCTTTGGGAGGCTAATATCTGGCACATGAGCAATAATGTTACATGCAATAGGATTGTGTATAAGTTAAGGATTGTGTATAAGTTAATTTTAATATTCCTATAATATTCCTCTGTATGTAATATATTCTTATTTTTTGTTTCTATTATTACCCTATATTTATATATACATCCATTTCTTTTACATTCATAATGATGTTGTTTGTTGTTTTGTGCCCCACTGCTCTTGTAACAAGCCTCAGTCTTGACTCTCCCTTTTAAGGTCTTGGCCTTAAATCACACTCGATATAGGTGGTGTCGTCCCCATCACCCTGACCAGGATACATGCTGTAAGATTAATGGATGGTGTTTATCTGTGTGATGAAAAAGAATGTGAATAAAACAAAAATGTACCATTATAAATGGGAGCCCTAGGATGTGTGGTGGTTAGAGATGTGGACTGATGAGAATTTTGCTTTTCTAAAGTTCTGTTGTGAAAACTGTACATTCCGTTCCATGTACAGTAGTGATATGTAGCAATCATGTGCTCCAGTCAAATGTCCAGCTGCATGAATAATAATGGTGGCTTGTTTGGATAAAATAACTTAGGCTGAATACTTGAAAGCGTGACCTGGGTGAGGTAGAGAGGAAACAGGGTCTTACAAGAAGCAGATATTGTTCTGTCTGTGTGGTTTTTACTCTTTGCAAAGTGAGTCCAGCACAGTGCAGTCAGTGGGTCAGTCTTCCTGAGCTGCATCTAACCAGTGGAAACATCTGCAGCACTGCAGAGAAGCACTCAGCAGACAAACAAACCCAAACAGCTTACAGCTGTATGTCACTTTTGGACAGAGGTGGACAAAGTACACAACTTCACTACTTGAGTTAAGTATAGATACTCCTCGTCAAATAATACTCAAAGTTTTTCAGTTAATTTTTTACTTCAGTTAAAGTACTGGAGTATTTGCATCTAAAAATACTTAAGTATTCAAAAGTACATTATGTTTTAAATGCAAGACATTTTTCAGAACCTAATGACTCCTGAACACCCCACTGAATACACTGACTGGCTTGTACATCTTGTAGAATAAAAAGCTTGTGGAATATGATACAATGACTATAGAAACACAACTGACATAACAAAAGTACAGCCATTGTCATTTTCATCTTATTTAACACCCCCCACCCCACTCACACAAAAGAGCATGGTAGTGTTCTTACAGAGCCGTAGCAGTGTGTGTGTGTGCATGTGTGCATGTGTGTTTGTGTGTGTGTGTGTCTATGTGTGTGTGTGTTTGTGTGTCTGTGTATGTTTGTGTGTGTGTCTATGTGTGTGTATGTTTGTGAGCCAAGTAACAAGACAGGGAGCAAGAAACAAAACTCCTCTTTCTTAATTATCCACATCGTTATTAACGACACAGGTATATATACAGGTACATATACAGGTACATGTATATACTCAAAAATACATCCAGAACACACAATTAAATGAAAAACGTAATTTAAGAACACTTGAAATTTTCATTCAGTTTCTTTCATCTGTTTAATATAATCGATCAGTCCCTGTGCGTTTGCCCCAAACCATTCAGCATGGTACACAAGGGAGACAAGTAAGCATGTGTGACATCAAAGAACTGATTGCAGC
>NW_026043542.1:0-36951 GCF_023856365.1 Brienomyrus brachyistius
ACACCGTCTCCAGGGTGATGTTCCCTGACTCGCAGGGTCACTTGTGGTAAAGATAAAACCGCTTTTCTTGCGCGATTTGGACTCGCTCCATATATTAAAAGGGAGCTTCGTTGT
This sequence comes from Brienomyrus brachyistius, assembly GCF_023856365.1. Lineage (NCBI taxonomy): Eukaryota > Metazoa > Chordata > Actinopteri > Osteoglossiformes > Mormyridae > Brienomyrus > Brienomyrus brachyistius. The sequence goes on from NW_026043542.1 coordinate 115, forward strand.
CATGTTTGACGTAAGTATGAACAGGACCATCAAAAGAAAACAACTGGATGTGCATGTCAGGTATTGGGTGAATTATGAGAATGGCTCTCGAGTGCAGTCCTGGTTCTGGGATCACAGTACATGAGCCACTCCACCGCTGAAGACTTACTGGAGAAGTTTAAGGTAAGCCATTCAATAACATTTAAACTCATTAACGAACCCATGATTTTTAAATATCCATGGTTTATCTTTACATGTGTTTAAATGGGAGAACCATATTTATTGGTAAGCATATTTTAAAGATTTTATTGCTGCTTCATGGCTTTTGCTGCAAAAAAAATAGTTCATTGAGGAAATAGAATGTTTAAGTGTTGTGTAGCAACATGTACAGCTGTTGTACAGGCAAAAACTCTGGCTCAGTCCAAAGGAGGTGGATATAGGAATGGCTGTCATCAAGGTGGGACTTCTGTGAATTCACTGGTATCTTTACATACAAATGTATCAAACAATTGTGAAGTAAAAAATATGTGAATAACATGGAGTTTGAGCTGGTTTGATATGTACAGCTGAGGTAGTGTTAACCTTGGGCTGAGTGTGCAGAAAGATTCTGGAAATTTGACAAACCATCTTTTTGTCAGAGACAGTCAGGAGCCAAAGGCAGTGGAAGTGACCTTGGTGTCCTTCAGATTAAAAAAAATTGCCAGATTGTGCTCTCAAAAATGTGCAAAAAGGCCTTGGATAAATGCCCTCTGAAGTACTCGATTGTACATGAGATGACGTGCTTGGACCCAAACAAAATGCACACCAGCCAGATAACTGCCAGCAGAAAAGGAGAAATCTCATGCAGAAGTTTGCGCAGGAGAATCGGTTGGCAGGCAGGATATCTGCTGGTAAATCATAGGATAAGAATAGGATAGTTCAGAATATTATTTTTAAATTATGCTTTTCTTTTTTCACATCTAACTGAATCAGGGACGGATTACAAACCGGGTTAGCGGGGCCGCTGCCCAGGGGCCCTTGGGGTGCAGGGGGCCCGTGGGCCCCAAGCCCAAAACAATTTGCAACGCTTATCAGCAATGTATTTTCGTTTGTCTATTTTAGAGGGCCTACATTCTTTGATCCTCTGCCTACAAGGTCCCCTGACCCTATAGGGAGGGTGTTTGGCTGCCAAGGGCCCTTGACTTGTGGTGGTTGTGGTGGTGGTGCAGGTGGTGGTGGTGGGGGGGGGCCTCGCGAACGTTTTACCCAGGGGCCCACACAACCCATAATCCGTCCCTGAACTGAATAGTGTTAACACGTAGATTTTAGCAGTATTTAGAAGACCGACTCTTGGTGTTTGAAAAGAAGCATCAGCCCAGTTATATTTTCTTTGATGAGCCTAGAGATATCTCAAGATTAAATTAAAATGATTGCACATTTATGGTATCATAGGAAAATTGGGTTATAAATCACTTTCCTATTCTACATGTGATTCTGTGTATTGACATTGTTGATCTGCATCTAATCTACTGTAATTAATGTAATTACAGGTGATGCAATATCCCAGCAGTCTGATAATCACCTGCACAATGAGGCAAAAGGCTTGGATTTTATATCCTTCATTCCTTCAGCACCATCCAAAGTTGATGTCTTTTTACATCAAAAAGTTAGTGGGCCTTATCCTGACCTCTGGATGTTCTGCAAGAACTTGCTGCTGCTGTCCTATGGGCAAGCCGAAGTGGAACGAATAGAGGTGGAGACCTGCAACTTATCAGAGGAAACAGTTGTTGCACAGAGGCTTATATGCGACCATGTCAGAGTGTGTGGGGGAGCAACCAAAGCGCCTCTGACCAAAGGTGAAAGATGAGCGAAAAGCAAAAAAGAAAACTTGAGGAACTCAAGAGGAAGAGAGTCTCACTGGAAAGTGTATGTGAGAGTTTACAAAAGGATGCTGAGCACATGGCAGAGGAAGCAGAGAGTGCTGCTGGAACCAAAAGGGCAACATTACTTACCAAGTCCAATACTCTGAGCCGACGAGCGAAGGAGGAGAAAGAGCAGTTGGTGGTCTTAAATGCAGATACTGAAGAATAGGCTACTGAACTGTGACTCCTAACACATCAAGAGTGAATCGGTGGAAACAAAAATATTTAGGTTCTTTGCATTTTTGGAGTATTTTACTTTCTGTGCCTGTTTGTACATTGTTCACAGCCATAATACTTTATAATTACAAGGTAGTTTTATGTTAGAGCTCTTGCTCCAATAAATATGTGCCTTGTAATTAACTAAATTCTAGGCTATTCAGTTTTTTTTGCCCTCGTGATGGTCGTGGGTTGTGAAAAAAGCCTTCTTCTTAGGGGTACCGCTGGGGCCAGCCGGGCGTATGTCGTGGCTTCAGTGAGTACTTATGTTTGTCATGCTGCCTGTGTACTTTATAGCGGCACAACATATTTCTGCAAATTGCATGCGTCAAATTGTCTGTCTCTCTTAAAAAATATGAAGTGTCACCAAAATTTTAAACGGGGAATCAATCTCAATGAAAAATATTCGTCAAGTAACGTTTCTAAAATAATATAGACATACTAATAATTATATATTAATAAATCGGATGAACGATGCATCCCAAATTGTATCCGCTGCGCACTTCTTAATCAGGGCAATCGCATCGTGGAGGTTTCTGCAGACGCCCAAAAAGACTTACTTAAGAAAACTGTTGCATGATAATTTGTACCATTTTCAAGGGTGGGGGGCGTGCAGTAGATGCCCCCTTTATTTTTGTGCTTCTGCCGTTCAAACCGAGCAGCACTGAGTTTGTCATGGCACCTGACGCCAAATCTACTGCTTAGCTGCTACAGACAGAACTATCTTCAAATCACCACTAGGGGGTGTCAATGCTGCAGCTTCGTTCTATGGTTGATCTTTTTCAAAGACAGTTTTTTTTCTCTCTCTCCACATAATCAACTTAACTGATTAGCGTGCTTTCATAGTAATGGTTTTTAATCCGTGTTAATCTTCTGAACAATGACTAGTAAAGGTTCTATGAGGTTGTCCTACTTACTATGGATTTTAAGTTTTTTATCAAGGTGTTAAAACGTACCACAGTTGCCAGTCCTGTGTTTTATGTCTAGCAATTTGTACAGTTTCTTCAGTATAAACACATGCCATGATCTGTGAGAATCTCCTCCAGAACTCTGCATTTCCTCAAGATCTTTTTGTAATATTGCATCATGGCACTGCTCAGAACAACACAGATGGTGCATAACAACACAAGGGAGTACAAGACAACATGGTGCAGAAACAGTGCGATACAAAGCAGGACAAAACTGGATGATACGTGGTCAGTGGTGGATAAAGTGCAGTAACAGCTGTACAGTGCAGCTGCCGTGGAAATGACTGTTACAGGGGATGCAAAAGCTGCAGGTTTGAATTGTTTGGCGAATGAAGCTGTTCATGAATCTGCTAGTCAGTGTTTGTGGATGGTGGTCAGAGTCCTGGATTATAGACTGAACCTTGTTACTGTGGCAGTTAAAGTACAGCTGGTCAATGGAGGGCAGTTCAGTGCGAATGATGTTCTTAACAGACTTCGCAATGTACTGCCTTCCTGTCATGTGGCTCCACCATACCATAGTACTACTGTAAGAACTAGGGATGTAACGATACATTCAACTCACCATTTGATACGATTCACGATTCTGAGTTCACGATACAATTTTCTCATTTTTTGCAGAATGAGCTGCAGACAAATATATTCAAAAATATTCTTATATTTATCTTTCTGAACTGTTGACACTGTTGTGAACAGTGCAACTGAATTTGAATAAAATACTGTTGAAAAAAATCCCAAATCAAAATAAGTAAATAAAAAAAAATAAATCAAATAAATAAGCTAAGGTTTGCATGTGCAGCTTTTTAGCGTGCTTTGCCCTTTTAATAATCTTCACTCAGCTCACGGTGGTGCCAGTGGACCTGTTTGTGTATGTTATCAGTCTATTACAATGTTTGCATGCAGTTTATGTCTTGTCTGTGCTTTTCTCGCTGTTTCCTCCTCGTTTGTGATTACCGGAAAGCTAATATGCTGCCACACCGCCAATTGAAGATCGGGCGGTGCGTCCATCCATCCATTTTCTGAAACCACTTAATCCCAACTGAGATCGCGGGGGAGACCGGAGCCTATCCCGGGAACAAGGGGCGCAGACAGGAACCAAGCCCAGGCAGTCACCTACACACCGCAGGTCGCACACACTCACACAACTACAGGGCCAATTTAGACTCACCAGTCAACCTATCCTGCATGCTTTTGGACCGTGGGAGGAACCTGGAGTCCCCGGCGAAAACGGGGAGAGCATGCGAACTCCACACAGAAAGGGCCCTGGACCGAAGCCAGCACTAACCACTGTGCCGTCCTCAGTTTCAAATTCATTCATCATCTCGCGTTCGCTCAAAACCAAAAACTGACGTACGATGTCGACGTGATACGCAGTGACATCTGACGTCAAACTCACATTGTGAAATCAAATGTAATATTACACCAGTTTTTCTGTTAAAGTACTGTGAAGTACTCCTACAATAGTGATTCATTTTCCACATCAGCCGGTTTAAATCTTCATGCATTTGCACCGATTTTTAACTGATTTGTGATTCATCATTACATGCCAGGGCCAGCAGCTCTGCATGGCTCGACCCTCATAAACATTCTCCACACATGCTGTTCAGGCAGTGGCCACAGAAATTCCCCCAGTGAACTTTATGCTTTCTGTCGGAGAGTATGCTGTGTTCTGGCCTTAAACCCTGCATACTACTTTGCAGACTTTGATCCTCTTAACAACAATTGGCATTTCTGGTGGCTGAATATCCATCCATCCGTCATCCAACTGCATGCTTAAAAGCTGTGAATAATAGTAATAATTCTTAAAATTGCAACTATCTAGAATTTCAGCCTAGTTACTCAGCTAAATTACTATTTAAACCTAGAATAATTTCTATAAGGGGCGGCATGGTGGTGCAGTGGTTAGCACTGTCGCCTCACACCTCTGGGACCCGGGTTCGTGTCTCCGCCTGGGTCACATGTGTGTGGAGTTTGCATGTTCTCCCCATGTCGTTGTGGGGTTTCCTCTGGGTACTCCGGTTTCCCCCCACAGTCCAAAAACATGCTGGGGCTAATTGGAGTTGCTGAATTGCCCGTAGGTGTGTGTGTGTGAGTGGATGGTGTGTGAGTGTGCCCTGCGATGGGCTGGCCCCCCATCCTGGGTTGTTCCCTGCCTCGTGCCCATTGATTCTGGGATAGGCTCCGGACCCCCCGCGACCCAATAGGATAAGCGGTTTGGAAAATGGATGGATGGATAATTTCTATATGTGTGATAGAATCAAAAAATATTTTGTTTTACATATAAATCTTCACAAGGTGTATTACACATGGTATTCCCCAGACACCGCCACCCCAACAGATGCTTTGTTTGTTAAGACAATAGCTCAGAAAGTGGTTGATCGATCTTTTGCAGCTTTTACCAAGGTTTGTACAAGCCAAAATTAAATTTTGAAACGGATCCCTGCCACACCCTGCCCTCCTGAACCTCCCGTTTCCTCCCTAGTGTGGTATAACGTGCCATGCCTGTTCCGCGTTTGTTTTACCTCTCCTTCCTGCCCTTGTGTTACTCATTTCAGGTGCCTCTAGTTTGCTCCCTGCTTAGCCTTGTATAAATGTGCTTCTCAGTCCTGCCTTTAATGTTGCTGCTGCTGTTTGCCTGTGTGTTCTTCCCTGCTTATGATTCCCCCGTGATCCAGTTGTGATCCAGTTGTCTTCATATCATGTATTCACATTCCTCAGCTGAGAGTGAACAAAGTTCTGTGGAAAGTATCTGACTACAGATAGACTTTCACCCAGTTCTCTGCGGGAGCTCTGATTACAGAGTGACTCCCCGACTACTTCTGAAGCCCTTCCTTAAGTATCCAGACCAGGTGATGGCATGTTTCTGAAGACTGACTAATTTCGGTCAATGGTTAATTTTAGGGGCATTGCTGACCTTGGTTCTCAAGTCCCCAGCCAATCAGATCACTTTAGGGGGTGGTTGTAATTCCCTTGTTCTACCATGAGAGAATCTCTCTCAGTTTGGTGGGTTGAGCCGAAGTTTCTGTATTTCTCTTAGGAAAAGCTATACTGCCTTAAATCTGAGAGTATAATACTCCTCGTCTCATGCCTATTCAAACGAGACCAAACATGCGTGTATTTGTCCCTAACATCTATGTGTGCTGAGTTATCCTGTTTATAGTGGAAAAGGTGTCTGTGTCTGGAGGCTGACAGCTGTTGTTGCTGTGGATTGATTGTGGAACTCTGGTCACTCCGGGGGTGAAAGGTCTTGCTTTTTCTGTGCTGCTCCAGTTATTCCTATCCAGTCTCTCAGGAGCCGGCAGGCCTTTGCCTTCCTTAAAAGGGGTGGTTTGACGAGTTGAGTCCAGTCTTGCCTGGGCCAGCGGAGCTCTGAAATAGACTGATGCAGGCTGATCAGAGTTGGGGCCTGCAGGACCTATAAGTTTTATGTCCTTACAGAATGTAAGTGGCATCATACTAAACTAGTGGTGTTCGAACTAGCATGGAAAGAGGCTATGGGTAGCTACAAAAAGGCTCTTAGTGCCGCCAAATCATCTAGTATCTATCAGAACTAATTGAAATAAACAAAAATAATCCTAGATTCCTATTTACTATGGTGTCCAAGCTGACTAATAACCAGACCACTGGTTATTTTCCAGTGACGACTTTATGAAACTTTTTGACCAAAAATATGCTCAATTAAACAGAACATTTTGAATATTGAATATTGGTTAACCAGTCAGAACTGATGTACTTAATTTTATCTTCAAATTCATCTACTTGTATGCTAGACCCTGTTCCATCAAAATTATTCAGCGATGCTCCCAGCATTGATTGAACCGCTACTAGCAATAGTTAAACTAAAACATATAATCATATTACCCCAATTTTATCTTCACTGCACTGGCTGCCAGTTAGATTTCGTGTTGACTACAAAACACTGCTCTTAACCTATAAAGCTGTAAATGGTCTTGCACCGCAGTATGTGAGTGACCTCATTTGCGTTCCGAATCATACACTTAGATGACGAGATGGAGGTATTCTATCCGTACCCAGAATAAAGAACATTACCTTTGGGGGAAGAGCATTTGCTCATAAAGCACCACAGCTATGGAATAAACTTCCTATTAGTGTTCGGAACTCAGACACAATCTCTGCTTTTAAGTCAAGGCTTAAGATGTACCTCTTTCGCCAGTCTTTTGGATAGTTAAATCTTCTTTTCTAAGGTGAATGGGAAATCTGGAGGTTCATAGTTATTTGAGATTGAAGGGGAAAGGGGGGATTGGTGCTGTCGTCCTGCCACTCTCGCCGATCACTTAAGCTGTGGATGGGAGGTGGCTTGACGCCAAAACCTCTGTAAACCCTCATGCCTGTGCTTCCTTCCAGGTCACTCTTTTAGGCAGGCTGTCATAGTTGCTTTAGTCCTGCCGGTTAGGTGTAGGGCAATAACTCTTCTCCATCTTCTCTTTTTCGAGCTGATACCGAGCCGACTACACCGTGTGAACCCGCACCTGGACTCCTGGATATAACTACATGAAACCAACTGGGACTTTATAACTATATGAACTCTAATGAATGTCAATGTAAATGCAGTTTCATGCTCCTTGGTCGCCCAGAGGAGGATGGGGTCCCCTTCTGAGTCTAGGTTCCACTCAAGGTTTCTTCCTGCTAGAGGGAGTTTCCTTGCCACTGTCGCCTCAGGCTTTTAAATATAAATATAAGTATATAAAATATATAAAATATATTTTTGGCCACAACCGGGATTCGAACCCCGGTCTCCCGTGTGAAAGGCGGCGATCTTACCACTACACTATCCAGCAACTATATAATATAAGGGAGATTTACGGGAAAATACTAATACGGGAGGACGGCGGGAAAGAGAAGTAAAATACGGTAGTTTCCCGGCCAAAACGGGAGGCTCCAGTATCCCTTACATTTTAAGACAGGAAATATAAAATAATATAAATTATATAAAATATAATATAAATATAAATATAAATATATAAAATATATAAAATATATTTTTGGCCACAACCGGGATTCGAACCCCGGTCTCCCGTGTGAAAGGCGGCGATCTTACCACTACACTATCCAGCAACTATATAATATAAGGGAGATTTACGGGAAAATACTAATACGGGAGGACGGCGGGAAAGAGAAGTAAAATACGGTAGTTTCCCGGCCAAAACGGGAGGCTCCAGTATCCCTTACATTTTAAGACAGGAAATATAAAATAATATAAATTATATAAAATATAATATAAATATAAATATAAATATATAAAATATATAAAATATATTTTTGGCCACAACCGGGATTCGAACCCCGGTCTCCCGTGTGAAAGGCGGCGATCTTACCACTACACTATCCAGCAACTATATAATATAAGGGAGATTTACGGGAAAATACTAATACGGGAGGACGGCGGGAAAGAGAAGTAAAATACGGTAGTTTCCCGGCCAAAACGGGAGGCTCCAGTATCCCTTACATTTTAAGACAGGAAATATAAAATAATATAAATTATATAAAATATAATATAAATATAAATATAAATATATAAAATATATAAAATATATTTTTGGCCACAACCGGGATTCGAACCCCGGTCTCCCGTGTGAAAGGCGGCGATCTTACCACTACACTATCCAGCAACTATATAATATAAGGGAGATTTACGGGAAAATACTAATACGGGAGGACGGCGGGAAAGAGAAGTAAAATACGGTAGTTTCCCGGCCAAAACGGGAGACTTGACAGCTATGGCTGTCTCTGGCCACGCCCCCTACAGTCGGTCCGGCCCCTGTTCGCGTGTTCGCGAAAACGACTTCATTTATTTTCTTATTGATTTATCGACAGACTTTTTAGACGTTATAATAACAACACTCTATTGATCCCCCTCTTACTGTCCATGATACACAATGACGAGACACATGTTCACTAATGACGAGAACTATTCTATTTTTCATGCCGGGGGTCCTTCAAATCTTACATTTACAAATCTTGTTCTTGTTCTCTGCTTTCTCCTTTCTCGTTCCCGTAGATATATATTATTATACGGAGATTTACGGAGTCTTCAAAGACGGTCCGGCTCCAGCTCAAGGATCACTGTTGCTGTGGTGTAGATCAGCTGATCTGTAGTAGTCTTCTACGTACATCTTCTAGTAGACCTTCTGAGGGTACTTCACGCATTCTTGGTCGGAGGGTCCAGGTTTCCAGCTTAGCTTATTTCTTATTTCTCAGGTCAGCTGCTCTTGTTTGGGATGTGCTTGACCGGCGTATACGACAGCGTGTACCAGTTCCCACTAATATCCAACAACTTCGCACAGCCATTGAAGAGGAGTGGACCAACATTCCACAGGCCACAATTGACAATCTGATAAACTCTATGCGAAGAAGATGTGTTGCATTGCATGAGGCAAATGGTGGTCACACCAGATACTGACCGGTTCTGAGTCCCCAGACCCCCAATAAAGCAAAAAACTGCACATTCCAGGGTGGCCTTTTATTGTGGGCAGTATAAGGTACACCTGTGCACTACCCATGATGTCAGATCAGCATCTTGATGTGGCACACCTGTGAGGTGGGATGGATTATCTCAGCAAAGCAGAAGTGCTCACTATCACACATTTAGACTGATTTGTGAGAAATGTTTGAGAGAAATGGTAATATTGTGTATCTGGAATGAATTGTAGGTCTTTAAGTCCATCTCATGAAAAATGGGAGCAGAAACAAGAGTGTTGCGTTTATATTTTTGTTCAGTATAGAATAAGCCCAGATTTATGTTTATTCAGTGGAGATAAGTACAACCTCTAAAGATAGGCCTACACCCGTTTTGGCAGTGTCTCCGGATCCCATGACAAATAATGCCTTCAGTACATCCTCCTCAACCCACACTGAAAGCAGAAGTGCTATGGGCTTTGCAAACGGTTTGCCGACATCACTCCTATACGTCCAATGATGACATTCACACCGTCTCCAGGGTGATGTTCCCTGACTCGCAGGGTCACTTGTGGTAAAGATAAAACCGCTTTTCTTGCGCGATTTGGACTCGCTCCATATATTAAAAGGGAGCTTCGTTGTCATGTTTGACGTAAGTATGAACAGGACCATCAAAAGAAAACAACTGGATGTGCATGTCAGGTATTGGGTGAATTATGAGAATGGCTCTCGAGTGCAGTCCTGGTTCTGGGATCACAGTACATGAGCCACTCCACCGCTGAAGACTTACTGGAGAAGTTTAAGGTAAGCCATTCAATAACATTTAAACTCATTAACGAACCCATGATTTTTAAATATCCATGGTTTATCTTTACATGTGTTTAAATGGGAGAACCATATTTATTGGTAAGCATATTTTAAAGATTTTATTGCTGCTTCATGGCTTTTGCTGCAAAAAAAATAGTTCATTGAGGAAATAGAATGTTTAAGTGTTGTGTAGCAACATGTACAGCTGTTGTACAGGCAAAAACTCTGGCTCAGTCCAAAGGAGGTGGATATAGGAATGGCTGTCATCAAGGTGGGACTTCTGTGAATTCACTGGTATCTTTACATACAAATGTATCAAACAATTGTGAAGTAAAAAATATGTGAATAACATGGAGTTTGAGCTGGTTTGATATGTACAGCTGAGGTAGTGTTAACCTTGGGCTGAGTGTGCAGAAAGATTCTGGAAATTTGACAAACCATCTTTTTGTCAGAGACAGTCAGGAGCCAAAGGCAGTGGAAGTGACCTTGGTGTCCTTCAGATTAAAAAAAATTGCCAGATTGTGCTCTCAAAAATGTGCAAAAAGGCCTTGGATAAATGCCCTCTGAAGTACTCGATTGTACATGAGATGACGTGCTTGGACCCAAACAAAATGCACACCAGCCAGATAACTGCCAGCAGAAAAGGAGAAATCTCATGCAGAAGTTTGCGCAGGAGAATCGGTTGGCAGGCAGGATATCTGCTGGTAAATCATAGGATAAGAATAGGATAGTTCAGAATATTATTTTTAAATTATGCTTTTCTTTTTTCACATCTAACTGAATCAGGGACGGATTACAAACCGGGTTAGCGGGGCCGCTGCCCAGGGGCCCTTGGGGTGCAGGGGGCCCGTGGGCCCCAAGCCCAAAACAATTTGCAACGCTTATCAGCAATGTATTTTCGTTTGTCTATTTTAGAGGGCCTACATTCTTTGATCCTCTGCCTACAAGGTCCCCTGACCCTATAGGGAGGGTGTTTGGCTGCCAAGGGCCCTTGACTTGTGGTGGTTGTGGTGGTGGTGCAGGTGGTGGTGGTGGGGGGGGGCCTCGCGAACGTTTTACCCAGGGGCCCACACAACCCATAATCCGTCCCTGAACTGAATAGTGTTAACACGTAGATTTTAGCAGTATTTAGAAGACCGACTCTTGGTGTTTGAAAAGAAGCATCAGCCCAGTTATATTTTCTTTGATGAGCCTAGAGATATCTCAAGATTAAATTAAAATGATTGCACATTTATGGTATCATAGGAAAATTGGGTTATAAATCACTTTCCTATTCTACATGTGATTCTGTGTATTGACATTGTTGATCTGCATCTAATCTACTGTAATTAATGTAATTACAGGTGATGCAATATCCCAGCAGTCTGATAATCACCTGCACAATGAGGCAAAAGGCTTGGATTTTATATCCTTCATTCCTTCAGCACCATCCAAAGTTGATGTCTTTTTACATCAAAAAGTTAGTGGGCCTTATCCTGACCTCTGGATGTTCTGCAAGAACTTGCTGCTGCTGTCCTATGGGCAAGCCGAAGTGGAACGAATAGAGGTGGAGACCTGCAACTTATCAGAGGAAACAGTTGTTGCACAGAGGCTTATATGCGACCATGTCAGAGTGTGTGGGGGAGCAACCAAAGCGCCTCTGACCAAAGGTGAAAGATGAGCGAAAAGCAAAAAAGAAAACTTGAGGAACTCAAGAGGAAGAGAGTCTCACTGGAAAGTGTATGTGAGAGTTTACAAAAGGATGCTGAGCACATGGCAGAGGAAGCAGAGAGTGCTGCTGGAACCAAAAGGGCAACATTACTTACCAAGTCCAATACTCTGAGCCGACGAGCGAAGGAGGAGAAAGAGCAGTTGGTGGTCTTAAATGCAGATACTGAAGAATAGGCTACTGAACTGTGACTCCTAACACATCAAGAGTGAATCGGTGGAAACAAAAATATTTAGGTTCTTTGCATTTTTGGAGTATTTTACTTTCTGTGCCTGTTTGTACATTGTTCACAGCCATAATACTTTATAATTACAAGGTAGTTTTATGTTAGAGCTCTTGCTCCAATAAATATGTGCCTTGTAATTAACTAAATTCTAGGCTATTCAGTTTTTTTTGCCCTCGTGATGGTCGTGGGTTGTGAAAAAAGCCTTCTTCTTAGGGGTACCGCTGGGGCCAGCCGGGCGTATGTCGTGGCTTCAGTGAGTACTTATGTTTGTCATGCTGCCTGTGTACTTTATAGCGGCACAACATATTTCTGCAAATTGCATGCGTCAAATTGTCTGTCTCTCTTAAAAAATATGAAGTGTCACCAAAATTTTAAACGGGGAATCAATCTCAATGAAAAATATTCGTCAAGTAACGTTTCTAAAATAATATAGACATACTAATAATTATATATTAATAAATCGGATGAACGATGCATCCCAAATTGTATCCGCTGCGCACTTCTTAATCAGGGCAATCGCATCGTGGAGGTTTCTGCAGACGCCCAAAAAGACTTACTTAAGAAAACTGTTGCATGATAATTTGTACCATTTTCAAGGGTGGGGGGCGTGCAGTAGATGCCCCCTTTATTTTTGTGCTTCTGCCGTTCAAACCGAGCAGCACTGAGTTTGTCATGGCACCTGACGCCAAATCTACTGCTTAGCTGCTACAGACAGAACTATCTTCAAATCACCACTAGGGGGTGTCAATGCTGCAGCTTCGTTCTATGGTTGATCTTTTTCAAAGACAGTTTTTTTTCTCTCTCTCCACATAATCAACTTAACTGATTAGCGTGCTTTCATAGTAATGGTTTTTAATCCGTGTTAATCTTCTGAACAATGACTAGTAAAGGTTCTATGAGGTTGTCCTACTTACTATGGATTTTAAGTTTTTTATCAAGGTGTTAAAACGTACCACAGTTGCCAGTCCTGTGTTTTATGTCTAGCAATTTGTACAGTTTCTTCAGTATAAACACATGCCATGATCTGTGAGAATCTCCTCCAGAACTCTGCATTTCCTCAAGATCTTTTTGTAATATTGCATCATGGCACTGCTCAGAACAACACAGATGGTGCATAACAACACAAGGGAGTACAAGACAACATGGTGCAGAAACAGTGCGATACAAAGCAGGACAAAACTGGATGATACGTGGTCAGTGGTGGATAAAGTGCAGTAACAGCTGTACAGTGCAGCTGCCGTGGAAATGACTGTTACAGGGGATGCAAAAGCTGCAGGTTTGAATTGTTTGGCGAATGAAGCTGTTCATGAATCTGCTAGTCAGTGTTTGTGGATGGTGGTCAGAGTCCTGGATTATAGACTGAACCTTGTTACTGTGGCAGTTAAAGTACAGCTGGTCAATGGAGGGCAGTTCAGTGCGAATGATGTTCTTAACAGACTTCGCAATGTACTGCCTTCCTGTCATGTGGCTCCACCATACCATAGTACTACTGTAAGAACTAGGGATGTAACGATACATTCAACTCACCATTTGATACGATTCACGATTCTGAGTTCACGATACAATTTTCTCATTTTTTGCAGAATGAGCTGCAGACAAATATATTCAAAAATATTCTTATATTTATCTTTCTGAACTGTTGACACTGTTGTGAACAGTGCAACTGAATTTGAATAAAATACTGTTGAAAAAAATCCCAAATCAAAATAAGTAAATAAAAAAAAATAAATCAAATAAATAAGCTAAGGTTTGCATGTGCAGCTTTTTAGCGTGCTTTGCCCTTTTAATAATCTTCACTCAGCTCACGGTGGTGCCAGTGGACCTGTTTGTGTATGTTATCAGTCTATTACAATGTTTGCATGCAGTTTATGTCTTGTCTGTGCTTTTCTCGCTGTTTCCTCCTCGTTTGTGATTACCGGAAAGCTAATATGCTGCCACACCGCCAATTGAAGATCGGGCGGTGCGTCCATCCATCCATTTTCTGAAACCACTTAATCCCAACTGAGATCGCGGGGGAGACCGGAGCCTATCCCGGGAACAAGGGGCGCAGACAGGAACCAAGCCCAGGCAGTCACCTACACACCGCAGGTCGCACACACTCACACAACTACAGGGCCAATTTAGACTCACCAGTCAACCTATCCTGCATGCTTTTGGACCGTGGGAGGAACCTGGAGTCCCCGGCGAAAACGGGGAGAGCATGCGAACTCCACACAGAAAGGGCCCTGGACCGAAGCCAGCACTAACCACTGTGCCGTCCTCAGTTTCAAATTCATTCATCATCTCGCGTTCGCTCAAAACCAAAAACTGACGTACGATGTCGACGTGATACGCAGTGACATCTGACGTCAAACTCACATTGTGAAATCAAATGTAATATTACACCAGTTTTTCTGTTAAAGTACTGTGAAGTACTCCTACAATAGTGATTCATTTTCCACATCAGCCGGTTTAAATCTTCATGCATTTGCACCGATTTTTAACTGATTTGTGATTCATCATTACATGCCAGGGCCAGCAGCTCTGCATGGCTCGACCCTCATAAACATTCTCCACACATGCTGTTCAGGCAGTGGCCACAGAAATTCCCCCAGTGAACTTTATGCTTTCTGTCGGAGAGTATGCTGTGTTCTGGCCTTAAACCCTGCATACTACTTTGCAGACTTTGATCCTCTTAACAACAATTGGCATTTCTGGTGGCTGAATATCCATCCATCCGTCATCCAACTGCATGCTTAAAAGCTGTGAATAATAGTAATAATTCTTAAAATTGCAACTATCTAGAATTTCAGCCTAGTTACTCAGCTAAATTACTATTTAAACCTAGAATAATTTCTATAAGGGGCGGCATGGTGGTGCAGTGGTTAGCACTGTCGCCTCACACCTCTGGGACCCGGGTTCGTGTCTCCGCCTGGGTCACATGTGTGTGGAGTTTGCATGTTCTCCCCATGTCGTTGTGGGGTTTCCTCTGGGTACTCCGGTTTCCCCCCACAGTCCAAAAACATGCTGGGGCTAATTGGAGTTGCTGAATTGCCCGTAGGTGTGTGTGTGTGAGTGGATGGTGTGTGAGTGTGCCCTGCGATGGGCTGGCCCCCCATCCTGGGTTGTTCCCTGCCTCGTGCCCATTGATTCTGGGATAGGCTCCGGACCCCCCACGACCCAATAGGATAAGCGGTTTGGAAAATGGATGGATGGATAATTTCTATATGTGTGATAGAATCAAAAAATATTTTGTTTTACATATAAATCTTCACAAGGTGTATTACACATGGTATTCCCCAGACACCGCCACCCCAACAGATGCTTTGTTTGTTAAGACAATAGCTCAGAAAGTGGTTGATCGATCTTTTGCAGCTTTTACCAAGGTTTGTACAAGCCAAAATTAAATTTTGAAACGGATCCCTGCCACACCCTGCCCTCCTGAACCTCCCGTTTCCTCCCTAGTGTGGTATAACGTGCCATGCCTGTTCCGCGTTTGTTTTACCTCTCCTTCCTGCCCTTGTGTTACTCATTTCAGGTGCCTCTAGTTTGCTCCCTGCTTAGCCTTGTATAAATGTGCTTCTCAGTCCTGCCTTTAATGTTGCTGCTGCTGTTTGCCTGTGTGTTCTTCCCTGCTTATGATTCCCCCGTGATCCAGTTGTGATCCAGTTGTCTTCATATCATGTATTCACATTCCTCAGCTGAGAGTGAACAAAGTTCTGTGGAAAGTATCTGACTACAGATAGACTTTCACCCAGTTCTCTGCGGGAGCTCTGATTACAGAGTGACTCCCCGACTACTTCTGAAGCCCTTCCTTAAGTATCCAGACCAGGTGATGGCATGTTTCTGAAGACTGACTAATTTCGGTCAATGGTTAATTTTAGGGGCATTGCTGACCTTGGTTCTCAAGTCCCCAGCCAATCAGATCACTTTAGGGGGTGGTTGTAATTCCCTTGTTCTACCATGAGAGAATCTCTCTCAGTTTGGTGGGTTGAGCCGAAGTTTCTGTATTTCTCTTAGGAAAAGCTATACTGCCTTAAATCTGAGAGTATAATACTCCTCGTCTCATGCCTATTCAAACGAGACCAAACATGCGTGTATTTGTCCCTAACATCTATGTGTGCTGAGTTATCCTGTTTATAGTGGAAAAGGTGTCTGTGTCTGGAGGCTGACAGCTGTTGTTGCTGTGGATTGATTGTGGAACTCTGGTCACTCCGGGGGTGAAAGGTCTTGCTTTTTCTGTGCTGCTCCAGTTATTCCTATCCAGTCTCTCAGGAGCCGGCAGGCCTTTGCCTTCCTTAAAAGGGGTGGTTTGACGAGTTGAGTCCAGTCTTGCCTGGGCCAGCGGAGCTCTGAAATAGACTGATGCAGGCTGATCAGAGTTGGGGCCTGCAGGACCTATAAGTTTTATGTCCTTACAGAATGTAAGTGGCATCATACTAAACTAGTGGTGTTCGAACTAGCATGGAAAGAGGCTATGGGTAGCTACAAAAAGGCTCTTAGTGCCGCCAAATCATCTAGTATCTATCAGAACTAATTGAAATAAACAAAAATAATCCTAGATTCCTATTTACTATGGTGTCCAAGCTGACTAATAACCAGACCACTGGTTATTTTCCAGTGACGACTTTATGAAACTTTTTGACCAAAAATATGCTCAATTAAACAGAACATTTTGAATATTGAATATTGGTTAACCAGTCAGAACTGATGTACTTAATTTTATCTTCAAATTCATCTACTTGTATGCTAGAACCTGTTCCATCAAAATTATTCAGCGATGCTCCCAGCATTGATTGAACCGCTACTAGCAATAGTTAAACTAAAACATATAATCATATTACCCCAATTTTATCTTCACTGCACTGGCTGCCAGTTAGATTTCGTGTTGACTACAAAACACTGCTCTTAACCTATAAAGCTGTAAATGGTCTTGCACCGCAGTATGTGAGTGACCTCATTTGCGTTCCGAATCATACACTTAGATGACGAGATGGAGGTATTCTATCCGTACCCAGAATAAAGAACATTACCTTTGGGGGAAGAGCATTTGCTCATAAAGCACCACAGCTATGGAATAAACTTCCTATTAGTGTTCGGAACTCAGACACAATCTCTGCTTTTAAGTCAAGGCTTAAGATGTACCTCTTTCGCCAGTCTTTTGGATAGTTAAATCTTCTTTTCTAAGGTGAATGGGAAATCTGGAGGTTCATAGTTATTTGAGATTGAAGGGGAAAGGGGGGATTGGTGCTGTCGTCCTGCCACTCTCGCCGATCACTTAAGCTGTGGATGGGAGGTGGCTTGACGCCAAAACCTCTGTAAACCCTCATGCCTGTGCTTCCTTCCAGGTCACTCTTTTAGGCAGGCTGTCATAGTTGCTTTAGTCCTGCCGGTTAGGTGTAGGGCAATAACTCTTCTCCATCTTCTCTTTTTCGAGCTGATACCGAGCCGACTACACCGTGTGAACCCGCACCTGGACTCCTGGATATAACTACATGAAACCAACTGGGACTTTATAACTATATGAACTCTAATGAATGTCAATGTAAATGCAGTTTCATGCTCCTTGGTCGCCCAGAGGAGGATGGGGTCCCCTTCTGAGTCTAGGTTCCACTCAAGGTTTCTTCCTGCTAGAGGGAGTTTCCTTGCCACTGTCGCCTCAGGCTTTTAAATATAAATATAAATATATAAAATATATAAAATATATTTTTGGCCACAACCGGGATTCGAACCCCGGTCTCCCGTGTGAAAGGCGGCGATCTTACCACTACACTATCCAGCAACTATATAATATAAGGGAGATTTACGGGAAAATACTAATACGGGAGGACGGCGGGAAAGAGAAGTAAAATACGGTAGTGGCCACGCCCCCTACAGTCGGTCCGGCCCCTGTTCGCGAAAACGACTCTTATTTTCTTATTGATTTATCGACAGACTTTTTAGACGTTATAATAACAACACTCTATTGATTACTGTCCATGATACAGAGACACATGTTCGAGAACTATTCTATCGAGAACTAATCTCTTATTTTTCTCTTATTATTAAATTATTTTATTATTATTATTATTATTTTTATCTTTCTCCTTTCTCGTTCCCGTAGATATATATTATTATACGGAGATTTACGGAGTCTTCAAAGACGGTCCGGCTCCAGGATCACTGTTGCTGTGGTGTAGATCAGCTGATCTGTAGTAGTCTTCTACGTACATCTTCTAGTACTTCACGCATTCTTGGTCCAGCTTAGCTTATTTCTTATTTCTCAGGTCAGCCTACTAGTCTCTCTTGTATTCAGCCTACTAATATATATGGGGCTTGGTACCCAATCTCGGAATGTGGGGATGATGATATCTCCCCCCTGACCTGTCGTCCTGGCTCCCCCTTGTCGTAGCAATCGTGTTGTACCTCATCAATCTCTAGTTGTGATAGCAGTTGTTTCTGGCCACAACCGGGATTCGAACCCCGGTCTCCCGTGTGAAAGGCGGCGATCTTACCACTACACTATCCAGCAACTATATAATATAATATATATATATATATTATAAGGGAGATTTACGGGAAAATAATACGGGAGGACGGCGGGAAAGAGAAGTAAAATACGGTAGTTTCCCGGCCAAAACGGGAGGCTCCAGTATCCCTTACATTTTAAGACAGGAAATATAAAATAATATAAATTATATAAAATATAATATAAATATAAATATAAATATATAAAATATATAAAATATATTTTTGGCCACAACCGGGATTCGAACCCCGGTCTCCCGTGTGAAAGGCGGCGATCTTACCACTACACTATCCAGCAACTATATAATATAAGGGAGATTTACGGGAAAATACTAATACGGGAGGACGGCGGGAAAGAGAAGTAAAATACGGTAGTTTCCCGGCCAAAACGGGAGGCTCCAGTATCCCTTACATTTTAAGACAGGAAATATAAAATAATATAAATTATATAAAATATAATATAAATATAAATATAAATATATAAAATATATAAAATATATTTTTGGCCACAACCGGGATTCGAACCCCGGTCTCCCGTGTGAAAGGCGGCGATCTTACCACTACACTATCCAGCAACTATATAATATAAGGGAGATTTACGGGAAAATACTAATACGGGAGGACGGCGGGAAAGAGAAGTAAAATACGGTAGTTTCCCGGCCAAAACGGGAGACTTGACAGCTATGGCTGTCTCTGGCCACGCCCCCTACAGTCGGTCCGGCCCCTGTTCGCGTGTTCGCGAAAACGACTTCATTTATTTTCTTATTGATTTATCGACAGACTTTTTAGACGTTATAATAACAACACTCTATTGATCCCCCTCTTACTGTCCATGATACACAATGACGAGACACATGTTCACTAATGACGAGAACTATTCTATTTTTCATGCCGGGGGTCCTTCAAATCTTACATTTACAAATCTTGTTCTTGTTCTCTGCTTTCTCCTTTCTCGTTCCCGTAGATATATATTATTATACGGAGATTTACGGAGTCTTCAAAGACGGTCCGGCTCCAGCTCAAGGATCACTGTTGCTGTGGTGTAGATCAGCTGATCTGTAGTAGTCTTCTACGTACATCTTCTAGTAGACCTTCTGAGGGTACTTCACGCATTCTTGGTCGGAGGGTCCAGGTTTCCAGCTTAGCTTATTTCTTATTTCTCAGGTCAGCTGCTCTTGTTTGGGATGTGCTTGACCGGCGTATACGACAGCGTGTACCAGTTCCCACTAATATCCAACAACTTCGCACAGCCATTGAAGAGGAGTGGACCAACATTCCACAGGCCACAATTGACAATCTGATAAACTCTATGCGAAGAAGATGTGTTGCATTGCATGAGGCAAATGGTGGTCACACCAGATACTGACCGGTTCTGAGTCCCCAGACCCCCAATAAAGCAAAAAACTGCACATTCCAGGGTGGCCTTTTATTGTGGGCAGTATAAGGTACACCTGTGCACTACCCATGATGTCAGATCAGCATCTTGATGTGGCACACCTGTGAGGTGGGATGGATTATCTCAGCAAAGCAGAAGTGCTCACTATCACACATTTAGACTGATTTGTGAGAAATGTTTGAGAGAAATGGTAATATTGTGTATCTGGAATGAATTGTAGGTCTTTAAGTCCATCTCATGAAAAATGGGAGCAGAAACAAGAGTGTTGCGTTTATATTTTTGTTCAGTATAGAATAAGCCCAGATTTATGTTTATTCAGTGGAGATAAGTACAACCTCTAAAGATAGGCCTACACCCGTTTTGGCAGTGTCTCCGGATCCCATGACAAATAATGCCTTCAGTACATCCTCCTCAACCCACACTGAAAGCAGAAGTGCTATGGGCTTTGCAAACGGTTTGCCGACATCACTCCTATACGTCCAATGATGACATTCACACCGTCTCCAGGGTGATGTTCCCTGACTCGCAGGGTCACTTGTGGTAAAGATAAAACCGCTTTTCTTGCGCGATTTGGACTCGCTCCATATATTAAAAGGGAGCTTCGTTGTCATGTTTGACGTAAGTATGAACAGGACCATCAAAAGAAAACAACTGGATGTGCATGTCAGGTATTGGGTGAATTATGAGAATGGCTCTCGAGTGCAGTCCTGGTTCTGGGATCACAGTACATGAGCCACTCCACCGCTGAAGACTTACTGGAGAAGTTTAAGGTAAGCCATTCAATAACATTTAAACTCATTAACGAACCCATGATTTTTAAATATCCATGGTTTATCTTTACATGTGTTTAAATGGGAGAACCATATTTATTGGTAAGCATATTTTAAAGATTTTATTGCTGCTTCATGGCTTTTGCTGCAAAAAAAATAGTTCATTGAGGAAATAGAATGTTTAAGTGTTGTGTAGCAACATGTACAGCTGTTGTACAGGCAAAAACTCTGGCTCAGTCCAAAGGAGGTGGATATAGGAATGGCTGTCATCAAGGTGGGACTTCTGTGAATTCACTGGTATCTTTACATACAAATGTATCAAACAATTGTGAAGTAAAAAATATGTGAATAACATGGAGTTTGAGCTGGTTTGATATGTACAGCTGAGGTAGTGTTAACCTTGGGCTGAGTGTGCAGAAAGATTCTGGAAATTTGACAAACCATCTTTTTGTCAGAGACAGTCAGGAGCCAAAGGCAGTGGAAGTGACCTTGGTGTCCTTCAGATTAAAAAAAATTGCCAGATTGTGCTCTCAAAAATGTGCAAAAAGGCCTTGGATAAATGCCCTCTGAAGTACTCGATTGTACATGAGATGACGTGCTTGGACCCAAACAAAATGCACACCAGCCAGATAACTGCCAGCAGAAAAGGAGAAATCTCATGCAGAAGTTTGCGCAGGAGAATCGGTTGGCAGGCAGGATATCTGCTGGTAAATCATAGGATAAGAATAGGATAGTTCAGAATATTATTTTTAAATTATGCTTTTCTTTTTTCACATCTAACTGAATCAGGGACGGATTACAAACCGGGTTAGCGGGGCCGCTGCCCAGGGGCCCTTGGGGTGCAGGGGGCCCGTGGGCCCCAAGCCCAAAACAATTTGCAACGCTTATCAGCAATGTATTTTCGTTTGTCTATTTTAGAGGGCCTACATTCTTTGATCCTCTGCCTACAAGGTCCCCTGACCCTATAGGGAGGGTGTTTGGCTGCCAAGGGCCCTTGACTTGTGGTGGTTGTGGTGGTGGTGCAGGTGGTGGTGGTGGGGGGGGGCCTCGCGAACGTTTTACCCAGGGGCCCACACAACCCATAATCCGTCCCTGAACTGAATAGTGTTAACACGTAGATTTTAGCAGTATTTAGAAGACCGACTCTTGGTGTTTGAAAAGAAGCATCAGCCCAGTTATATTTTCTTTGATGAGCCTAGAGATATCTCAAGATTAAATTAAAATGATTGCACATTTATGGTATCATAGGAAAATTGGGTTATAAATCACTTTCCTATTCTACATGTGATTCTGTGTATTGACATTGTTGATCTGCATCTAATCTACTGTAATTAATGTAATTACAGGTGATGCAATATCCCAGCAGTCTGATAATCACCTGCACAATGAGGCAAAAGGCTTGGATTTTATATCCTTCATTCCTTCAGCACCATCCAAAGTTGATGTCTTTTTACATCAAAAAGTTAGTGGGCCTTATCCTGACCTCTGGATGTTCTGCAAGAACTTGCTGCTGCTGTCCTATGGGCAAGCCGAAGTGGAACGAATAGAGGTGGAGACCTGCAACTTATCAGAGGAAACAGTTGTTGCACAGAGGCTTATATGCGACCATGTCAGAGTGTGTGGGGGAGCAACCAAAGCGCCTCTGACCAAAGGTGAAAGATGAGCGAAAAGCAAAAAAGAAAACTTGAGGAACTCAAGAGGAAGAGAGTCTCACTGGAAAGTGTATGTGAGAGTTTACAAAAGGATGCTGAGCACATGGCAGAGGAAGCAGAGAGTGCTGCTGGAACCAAAAGGGCAACATTACTTACCAAGTCCAATACTCTGAGCCGACGAGCGAAGGAGGAGAAAGAGCAGTTGGTGGTCTTAAATGCAGATACTGAAGAATAGGCTACTGAACTGTGACTCCTAACACATCAAGAGTGAATCGGTGGAAACAAAAATATTTAGGTTCTTTGCATTTTTGGAGTATTTTACTTTCTGTGCCTGTTTGTACATTGTTCACAGCCATAATACTTTATAATTACAAGGTAGTTTTATGTTAGAGCTCTTGCTCCAATAAATATGTGCCTTGTAATTAACTAAATTCTAGGCTATTCAGTTTTTTTTGCCCTCGTGATGGTCGTGGGTTGTGAAAAAAGCCTTCTTCTTAGGGGTACCGCTGGGGCCAGCCGGGCGTATGTCGTGGCTTCAGTGAGTACTTATGTTTGTCATGCTGCCTGTGTACTTTATAGCGGCACAACATATTTCTGCAAATTGCATGCGTCAAATTGTCTGTCTCTCTTAAAAAATATGAAGTGTCACCAAAATTTTAAACGGGGAATCAATCTCAATGAAAAATATTCGTCAAGTAACGTTTCTAAAATAATATAGACATACTAATAATTATATATTAATAAATCGGATGAACGATGCATCCCAAATTGTATCCGCTGCGCACTTCTTAATCAGGGCAATCGCATCGTGGAGGTTTCTGCAGACGCCCAAAAAGACTTACTTAAGAAAACTGTTGCATGATAATTTGTACCATTTTCAAGGGTGGGGGGCGTGCAGTAGATGCCCCCTTTATTTTTGTGCTTCTGCCGTTCAAACCGAGCAGCACTGAGTTTGTCATGGCACCTGACGCCAAATCTACTGCTTAGCTGCTACAGACAGAACTATCTTCAAATCACCACTAGGGGGTGTCAATGCTGCAGCTTCGTTCTATGGTTGATCTTTTTCAAAGACAGTTTTTTTTCTCTCTCTCCACATAATCAACTTAACTGATTAGCGTGCTTTCATAGTAATGGTTTTTAATCCGTGTTAATCTTCTGAACAATGACTAGTAAAGGTTCTATGAGGTTGTCCTACTTACTATGGATTTTAAGTTTTTTATCAAGGTGTTAAAACGTACCACAGTTGCCAGTCCTGTGTTTTATGTCTAGCAATTTGTACAGTTTCTTCAGTATAAACACATGCCATGATCTGTGAGAATCTCCTCCAGAACTCTGCATTTCCTCAAGATCTTTTTGTAATATTGCATCATGGCACTGCTCAGAACAACACAGATGGTGCATAACAACACAAGGGAGTACAAGACAACATGGTGCAGAAACAGTGCGATACAAAGCAGGACAAAACTGGATGATACGTGGTCAGTGGTGGATAAAGTGCAGTAACAGCTGTACAGTGCAGCTGCCGTGGAAATGACTGTTACAGGGGATGCAAAAGCTGCAGGTTTGAATTGTTTGGCGAATGAAGCTGTTCATGAATCTGCTAGTCAGTGTTTGTGGATGGTGGTCAGAGTCCTGGATTATAGACTGAACCTTGTTACTGTGGCAGTTAAAGTACAGCTGGTCAATGGAGGGCAGTTCAGTGCGAATGATGTTCTTAACAGACTTCGCAAT
Organism: Brienomyrus brachyistius; assembly: GCF_023856365.1. Taxonomy (NCBI): domain Eukaryota; kingdom Metazoa; phylum Chordata; class Actinopteri; order Osteoglossiformes; family Mormyridae; genus Brienomyrus; species Brienomyrus brachyistius. The sequence continues at coordinate 24,369 of NW_026043542.1, forward strand.
GTACTGCCTTCCTGTCATGTGGCTCCACCATACCATAGTACTACTGTAAGAACTAGGGATGTAACGATACATTCAACTCACCATTTGATACGATTCACGATTCTGAGTTCACGATACAATTTTCTCATTGTTTGCAGAATGAGCTGCAGACAAATATATTCAAAAATATTCTTATATTTATCTTTCTGAACTGTTGACACTGTTGTGAACAGTGCAACTGAATTTGAATAAAATACTGTTGAAAAAAATCCCAAATCAAAATAAGTAAATAAAAAAAAATAAATCAAATAAATAAGCTAAGGTTTGCATGTGCAGCTTTTTAGCGTGCTTTGCCCTTTTAATAATCTTCACTCAGCTCACGGTGGTGCCAGTGGACCTGTTTGTGTATGTTATCAGTCTATTACAATGTTTGCATGCAGTTTATGTCTTGTCTGTGCTTTTCTCGCTGTTTCCTCCTCGTTTGTGATTACCGGAAAGCTAATATGCTGCCACACCGCCAATTGAAGATCGGGCGGTGCGTCCATCCATCCATTTTCTGAAACCACTTAATCCCAACTGAGATCGCGGGGGAGACCGGAGCCTATCCCGGGAACAAGGGGCGCAGACAGGAACCAAGCCCAGGCAGTCACCTACACACCGCAGGTCGCACACACTCACACAACTACAGGGCCAATTTAGACTCACCAGTCAACCTATCCTGCATGCTTTTGGACCGTGGGAGGAACCTGGAGTCCCCGGCGAAAACGGGGAGAGCATGCGAACTCCACACAGAAAGGGCCCTGGACCGAAGCCAGCACTAACCACTGTGCCGTCCTCAGTTTCAAATTCATTCATCATCTCGCGTTCGCTCAAAACCAAAAACTGACGTACGATGTCGACGTGATACGCAGTGACATCTGACGTCAAACTCACATTGTGAAATCAAATGTAATATTACACCAGTTTTTCTGTTAAAGTACTGTGAAGTACTCCTACAATAGTGATTCATTTTCCACATCAGCCGGTTTAAATCTTCATGCATTTGCACCGATTTTTAACTGATTTGTGATTCATCATTACATGCCAGGGCCAGCAGCTCTGCATGGCTCGACCCTCATAAACATTCTCCACACATGCTGTTCAGGCAGTGGCCACAGAAATTCCCCCAGTGAACTTTATGCTTTCTGTCGGAGAGTATGCTGTGTTCTGGCCTTAAACCCTGCATACTACTTTGCAGACTTTGATCCTCTTAACAACAATTGGCATTTCTGGTGGCTGAATATCCATCCATCCGTCATCCAACTGCATGCTTAAAAGCTGTGAATAATAGTAATAATTCTTAAAATTGCAACTATCTAGAATTTCAGCCTAGTTACTCAGCTAAATTACTATTTAAACCTAGAATAATTTCTATAAGGGGCGGCATGGTGGTGCAGTGGTTAGCACTGTCGCCTCACACCTCTGGGACCCGGGTTCGTGTCTCCGCCTGGGTCACATGTGTGTGGAGTTTGCATGTTCTCCCCATGTCGTTGTGGGGTTTCCTCTGGGTACTCCGGTTTCCCCCCACAGTCCAAAAACATGCTGGGGCTAATTGGAGTTGCTGAATTGCCCGTAGGTGTGTGTGTGTGAGTGGATGGTGTGTGAGTGTGCCCTGCGATGGGCTGGCCCCCCATCCTGGGTTGTTCCCTGCCTCGTGCCCATTGATTCTGGGATAGGCTCCGGACCCCCCGCGACCCAATAGGATAAGCGGTTTGGAAAATGGATGGATGGATAATTTCTATATGTGTGATAGAATCAAAAAATATTTTGTTTTACATATAAATCTTCACAAGGTGTATTACACATGGTATTCCCCAGACACCGCCACCCCAACAGATGCTTTGTTTGTTAAGACAATAGCTCAGAAAGTGGTTGATCGATCTTTTGCAGCTTTTACCAAGGTTTGTACAAGCCAAAATTAAATTTTGAAACGGATCCCTGCCACACCCTGCCCTCCTGAACCTCCCGTTTCCTCCCTAGTGTGGTATAACGTGCCATGCCTGTTCCGCGTTTGTTTTACCTCTCCTTCCTGCCCTTGTGTTACTCATTTCAGGTGCCTCTAGTTTGCTCCCTGCTTAGCCTTGTATAAATGTGCTTCTCAGTCCTGCCTTTAATGTTGCTGCTGCTGTTTGCCTGTGTGTTCTTCCCTGCTTATGATTCCCCCGTGATCCAGTTGTGATCCAGTTGTCTTCATATCATGTATTCACATTCCTCAGCTGAGAGTGAACAAAGTTCTGTGGAAAGTATCTGACTACAGATAGACTTTCACCCAGTTCTCTGCGGGAGCTCTGATTACAGAGTGACTCCCCGACTACTTCTGAAGCCCTTCCTTAAGTATCCAGACCAGGTGATGGCATGTTTCTGAAGACTGACTAATTTCGGTCAATGGTTAATTTTAGGGGCATTGCTGACCTTGGTTCTCAAGTCCCCAGCCAATCAGATCACTTTAGGGGGTGGTTGTAATTCCCTTGTTCTACCATGAGAGAATCTCTCTCAGTTTGGTGGGTTGAGCCGAAGTTTCTGTATTTCTCTTAGGAAAAGCTATACTGCCTTAAATCTGAGAGTATAATACTCCTCGTCTCATGCCTATTCAAACGAGACCAAACATGCGTGTATTTGTCCCTAACATCTATGTGTGCTGAGTTATCCTGTTTATAGTGGAAAAGGTGTCTGTGTCTGGAGGCTGACAGCTGTTGTTGCTGTGGATTGATTGTGGAACTCTGGTCACTCCGGGGGTGAAAGGTCTTGCTTTTTCTGTGCTGCTCCAGTTATTCCTATCCAGTCTCTCAGGAGCCGGCAGGCCTTTGCCTTCCTTAAAAGGGGTGGTTTGACGAGTTGAGTCCAGTCTTGCCTGGGCCAGCGGAGCTCTGAAATAGACTGATGCAGGCTGATCAGAGTTGGGGCCTGCAGGACCTATAAGTTTTATGTCCTTACAGAATGTAAGTGGCATCATACTAAACTAGTGGTGTTCGAACTAGCATGGAAAGAGGCTATGGGTAGCTACAAAAAGGCTCTTAGTGCCGCCAAATCATCTAGTATCTATCAGAACTAATTGAAATAAACAAAAATAATCCTAGATTCCTATTTACTATGGTGTCCAAGCTGACTAATAACCAGACCACTGGTTATTTTCCAGTGACGACTTTATGAAACTTTTTGACCAAAAATATGCTCAATTAAACAGAACATTTTGAATATTGAATATTGGTTAACCAGTCAGAACTGATGTACTTAATTTTATCTTCAAATTCATCTACTTGTATGCTAGAACCTGTTCCATCAAAATTATTCAGCGATGCTCCCAGCATTGATTGAACCGCTACTAGCAATAGTTAAACTAAAACATATAATCATATTACCCCAATTTTATCTTCACTGCACTGGCTGCCAGTTAGATTTCGTGTTGACTACAAAACACTGCTCTTAACCTATAAAGCTGTAAATGGTCTTGCACCGCAGTATGTGAGTGACCTCATTTGCGTTCCGAATCATACACTTAGATGACGAGATGGAGGTATTCTATCCGTACCCAGAATAAAGAACATTACCTTTGGGGGAAGAGCATTTGCTCATAAAGCACCACAGCTATGGAATAAACTTCCTATTAGTGTTCGGAACTCAGACACAATCTCTGCTTTTAAGTCAAGGCTTAAGATGTACCTCTTTCGCCAGTCTTTTGGATAGTTAAATCTTCTTTTCTAAGGTGAATGGGAAATCTGGAGGTTCATAGTTATTTGAGATTGAAGGGGAAAGGGGGGATTGGTGCTGTCGTCCTGCCACTCTCGCCGATCACTTAAGCTGTGGATGGGAGGTGGCTTGACGCCAAAACCTCTGTAAACCCTCATGCCTGTGCTTCCTTCCAGGTCACTCTTTTAGGCAGGCTGTCATAGTTGCTTTAGTCCTGCCGGTTAGGTGTAGGGCAATAACTCTTCTCCATCTTCTCTTTTTCGAGCTGATACCGAGCCGACTACACCGTGTGAACCCGCACCTGGACTCCTGGATATAACTACATGAAACCAACTGGGACTTTATAACTATATGAACTCTAATGAATGTCAATGTAAATGCAGTTTCATGCTCCTTGGTCGCCCAGAGGAGGATGGGGTCCCCTTCTGAGTCTAGGTTCCACTCAAGGTTTCTTCCTGCTAGAGGGAGTTTCCTTGCCACTGTCGCCTCAGGCTTTTAAATATAAATATAAATATATAAAATATATAAAATATATTTTTGGCCACAACCGGGATTCGAACCCCGGTCTCCCGTGTGAAAGGCGGCGATCTTACCACTACACTATCCAGCAACTATATAATATAAGGGAGATTTACGGGAAAATACTAATACGGGAGGACGGCGGGAAAGAGAAGTAAAATACGGTAGTTTCCCGGCCAAAACGGGAGGCTCCAGTATCCCTTACATTTTAAGACAGGAAATATAAAATAATATAAATTATATAAAATATAATATAAATATAAATATATAAAATATATAAAATATATTTTTGGCCACAAACGGGATTCGAACCCCGGTCTCCCGTGTGAAAGGCGGCGATCTTACCACTACACTATCCAGCAACTATATAATATAAGGGAGATTTACGGGAAAATACTAATACGGGAGGACGGCGGGAAAGAGAAGTAAAATACGGTAGTTTCCCGGCCAAAACGGGAGACTTGACAGCTATGGCTGTCTCTGGCCACGCCCCCTACAGTCGGTCCGGCCCCTGTTCGCGTGTTCGCGAAAACGACTTCATTTATTTTCTTATTGATTTATCGACAGACTTTTTAGACGTTATAATAACAACACTCTATTGATTACTGTCCATGATACAGAGACACATGTTCGAGAACTATTCTATCGAGAACTAATGACGAGAACTATTCTCTTATTTTTCTCTTATTATTAAATTATTTTATTATTATTATTATTATTATTATTATTTTTATCTTTCTCCTTTCTCGTTCCCGTAGATATATATTATTATACGGAGATTTACGGAGTCTTCAAAGACGGTCCGGCTCCAGGATCACTGTTGCTGTGGTGTAGATCAGCTGATCTGTAGTAGTCTTCTACGTACATCTTCTAGTAGACCTTCTGAGGGTACTTCACGCATTCTTGGTCCAGCTTAGCTTATTTCTTATTTCTCAGGTCAGCTGCTCTTGTATTCAGCCTACTAGTCTCTCTTGTATTCAGCCTACTAATATATATGGGGCTTGGTACCCAATCTCGGAATGTGGGGATGATGATATCTCCCCCCTGACCTGTCGTCCTGGCTCCCCCTTGTCGTAGCAATCGTGTTGTACCTCATCAATCTCTAGTTGTGATAGCAGTTGTTTCTGGCCACAACCGGGATTCGAACCCCGGTCTCCCGTGTGAAAGGCGGCGATCTTACCACTACACTATCCAGCAACTATATAATATAATATATATATATATATATTATAAGGGAGATTTACGGGAAAATAATACGGGAGGACGGCGGGAAAGAGAAGTAAAATACGGTAGTTTCCCGGCCAAAACGGGAGGCTCCAGTATCCCTTACATTTTAAGACAGGAAATATAAAATAATATAAATTATATAAAATATAATATAAATATAAATATAAATATATAAAATATATAAAATATATTTTTGGCCACAACCGGGATTCGAACCCCGGTCTCCCGTGTGAAAGGCGGCGATCTTACCACTACACTATCCAGCAACTATATAATATAAGGGAGATTTACGGGAAAATACTAATACGGGAGGACGGCGGGAAAGAGAAGTAAAATACGGTAGTTTCCCGGCCAAAACGGGAGGCTCCAGTATCCCTTACATTTTAAGACAGGAAATATAAAATAATATAAATTATATAAAATATAATATAAATATAAATATAAATATATAAAATATATAAAATATATTTTTGGCCACAACCGGGATTCGAACCCCGGTCTCCCGTGTGAAAGGCGGCGATCTTACCACTACACTATCCAGCAACTATATAATATAAGGGAGATTTACGGGAAAATACTAATACGGGAGGACGGCGGGAAAGAGAAGTAAAATACGGTAGTTTCCCGGCCAAAACGGGAGACTTGACAGCTATGGCTGTCTCTGGCCACGCCCCCTACAGTCGGTCCGGCCCCTGTTCGCGTGTTCGCGAAAACGACTTCATTTATTTTCTTATTGATTTATCGACAGACTTTTTAGACGTTATAATAACAACACTCTATTGATCCCCCTCTTACTGTCCATGATACACAATGACGAGACACATGTTCACTAATGACGAGAACTATTCTATTTTTCATGCCGGGGGTCCTTCAAATCTTACATTTACAAATCTTGTTCTTGTTCTCTGCTTTCTCCTTTCTCGTTCCCGTAGATATATATTATTATACGGAGATTTACGGAGTCTTCAAAGACGGTCCGGCTCCAGCTCAAGGATCACTGTTGCTGTGGTGTAGATCAGCTGATCTGTAGTAGTCTTCTACGTACATCTTCTAGTAGACCTTCTGAGGGTACTTCACGCATTCTTGGTCGGAGGGTCCAGGTTTCCAGCTTAGCTTATTTCTTATTTCTCAGGTCAGCTGCTCTTGTTTGGGATGTGCTTGACCGGCGTATACGACAGCGTGTACCAGTTCCCACTAATATCCAACAACTTCGCACAGCCATTGAAGAGGAGTGGACCAACATTCCACAGGCCACAATTGACAATCTGATAAACTCTATGCGAAGAAGATGTGTTGCATTGCATGAGGCAAATGGTGGTCACACCAGATACTGACCGGTTCTGAGTCCCCAGACCCCCAATAAAGCAAAAAACTGCACATTCCAGGGTGGCCTTTTATTGTGGGCAGTATAAGGTACACCTGTGCACTACCCATGATGTCAGATCAGCATCTTGATGTGGCACACCTGTGAGGTGGGATGGATTATCTCAGCAAAGCAGAAGTGCTCACTATCACACATTTAGACTGATTTGTGAGAAATGTTTGAGAGAAATGGTAATATTGTGTATCTGGAATGAATTGTAGGTCTTTAAGTCCATCTCATGAAAAATGGGAGCAGAAACAAGAGTGTTGCGTTTATATTTTTGTTCAGTATAGAATAAGCCCAGATTTATGTTTATTCAGTGGAGATAAGTACAACCTCTAAAGATAGGCCTACACCCGTTTTGGCAGTGTCTCCGGATCCCATGACAAATAATGCCTTCAGTACATCCTCCTCAACCCACACTGAAAGCAGAAGTGCTATGGGCTTTGCAAACGGTTTGCCGACATCACTCCTATACGTCCAATGATGACATTCACACCGTCTCCAGGGTGATGTTCCCTGACTCGCAGGGTCACTTGTGGTAAAGATAAAACCGCTTTTCTTGCGCGATTTGGACTCGCTCCATATATTAAAAGGGAGCTTCGTTGTCATGTTTGACGTAAGTATGAACAGGACCATCAAAAGAAAACAACTGGATGTGCATGTCAGGTATTGGGTGAATTATGAGAATGGCTCTCGAGTGCAGTCCTGGTTCTGGGATCACAGTACATGAGCCACTCCACCGCTGAAGACTTACTGGAGAAGTTTAAGGTAAGCCATTCAATAACATTTAAACTCATTAACGAACCCATGATTTTTAAATATCCATGGTTTATCTTTACATGTGTTTAAATGGGAGAACCATATTTATTGGTAAGCATATTTTAAAGATTTTATTGCTGCTTCATGGCTTTTGCTGCAAAAAAAATAGTTCATTGAGGAAATAGAATGTTTAAGTGTTGTGTAGCAACATGTACAGCTGTTGTACAGGCAAAAACTCTGGCTCAGTCCAAAGGAGGTGGATATAGGAATGGCTGTCATCAAGGTGGGACTTCTGTGAATTCACTGGTATCTTTACATACAAATGTATCAAACAATTGTGAAGTAAAAAATATGTGAATAACATGGAGTTTGAGCTGGTTTGATATGTACAGCTGAGGTAGTGTTAACCTTGGGCTGAGTGTGCAGAAAGATTCTGGAAATTTGACAAACCATCTTTTTGTCAGAGACAGTCAGGAGCCAAAGGCAGTGGAAGTGACCTTGGTGTCCTTCAGATTAAAAAAAATTGCCAGATTGTGCTCTCAAAAATGTGCAAAAAGGCCTTGGATAAATGCCCTCTGAAGTACTCGATTGTACATGAGATGACGTGCTTGGACCCAAACAAAATGCACACCAGCCAGATAACTGCCAGCAGAAAAGGAGAAATCTCATGCAGAAGTTTGCGCAGGAGAATCGGTTGGCAGGCAGGATATCTGCTGGTAAATCATAGGATAAGAATAGGATAGTTCAGAATATTATTTTTAAATTATGCTTTTCTTTTTTCACATCTAACTGAATCAGGGACGGATTACAAACCGGGTTAGCGGGGCCGCTGCCCAGGGGCCCTTGGGGTGCAGGGGGCCCGTGGGCCCCAAGCCCAAAACAATTTGCAACGCTTATCAGCAATGTATTTTCGTTTGTCTATTTTAGAGGGCCTACATTCTTTGATCCTCTGCCTACAAGGTCCCCTGACCCTATAGGGAGGGTGTTTGGCTGCCAAGGGCCCTTGACTTGTGGTGGTTGTGGTGGTGGTGCAGGTGGTGGTGGTGGGGGGGGGCCTCGCGAACGTTTTACCCAGGGGCCCACACAACCCATAATCCGTCCCTGAACTGAATAGTGTTAACACGTAGATTTTAGCAGTATTTAGAAGACCGACTCTTGGTGTTTGAAAAGAAGCATCAGCCCAGTTATATTTTCTTTGATGAGCCTAGAGATATCTCAAGATTAAATTAAAATGATTGCACATTTATGGTATCATAGGAAAATTGGGTTATAAATCACTTTCCTATTCTACATGTGATTCTGTGTATTGACATTGTTGATCTGCATCTAATCTACTGTAATTAATGTAATTACAGGTGATGCAATATCCCAGCAGTCTGATAATCACCTGCACAATGAGGCAAAAGGCTTGGATTTTATATCCTTCATTCCTTCAGCACCATCCAAAGTTGATGTCTTTTTACATCAAAAAGTTAGTGGGCCTTATCCTGACCTCTGGATGTTCTGCAAGAACTTGCTGCTGCTGTCCTATGGGCAAGCCGAAGTGGAACGAATAGAGGTGGAGACCTGCAACTTATCAGAGGAAACAGTTGTTGCACAGAGGCTTATATGCGACCATGTCAGAGTGTGTGGGGGAGCAACCAAAGCGCCTCTGACCAAAGGTGAAAGATGAGCGAAAAGCAAAAAAGAAAACTTGAGGAACTCAAGAGGAAGAGAGTCTCACTGGAAAGTGTATGTGAGAGTTTACAAAAGGATGCTGAGCACATGGCAGAGGAAGCAGAGAGTGCTGCTGGAACCAAAAGGGCAACATTACTTACCAAGTCCAATACTCTGAGCCGACGAGCGAAGGAGGAGAAAGAGCAGTTGGTGGTCTTAAATGCAGATACTGAAGAATAGGCTACTGAACTGTGACTCCTAACACATCAAGAGTGAATCGGTGGAAACAAAAATATTTAGGTTCTTTGCATTTTTGGAGTATTTTACTTTCTGTGCCTGTTTGTACATTGTTCACAGCCATAATACTTTATAATTACAAGGTAGTTTTATGTTAGAGCTCTTGCTCCAATAAATATGTGCCTTGTAATTAACTAAATTCTAGGCTATTCAGTTTTTTTTGCCCTCGTGATGGTCGTGGGTTGTGAAAAAAGCCTTCTTCTTAGGGGTACCGCTGGGGCCAGCCGGGCGTATGTCGTGGCTTCAGTGAGTACTTATGTTTGTCATGCTGCCTGTGTACTTTATAGCGGCACAACATATTTCTGCAAATTGCATGCGTCAAATTGTCTGTCTCTCTTAAAAAATATGAAGTGTCACCAAAATTTTAAACGGGGAATCAATCTCAATGAAAAATATTCGTCAAGTAACGTTTCTAAAATAATATAGACATACTAATAATTATATATTAATAAATCGGATGAACGATGCATCCCAAATTGTATCCGCTGCGCACTTCTTAATCAGGGCAATCGCATCGTGGAGGTTTCTGCAGACGCCCAAAAAGACTTACTTAAGAAAACTGTTGCATGATAATTTGTACCATTTTCAAGGGTGGGGGGCGTGCAGTAGATGCCCCCTTTATTTTTGTGCTTCTGCCGTTCAAACCGAGCAGCACTGAGTTTGTCATGGCACCTGACGCCAAATCTACTGCTTAGCTGCTACAGACAGAACTATCTTCAAATCACCACTAGGGGGTGTCAATGCTGCAGCTTCGTTCTATGGTTGATCTTTTTCAAAGACAGTTTTTTTTCTCTCTCTCCACATAATCAACTTAACTGATTAGCGTGCTTTCATAGTAATGGTTTTTAATCCGTGTTAATCTTCTGAACAATGACTAGTAAAGGTTCTATGAGGTTGTCCTACTTACTATGGATTTTAAGTTTTTTATCAAGGTGTTAAAACGTACCACAGTTGCCAGTCCTGTGTTTTATGTCTAGCAATTTGTACAGTTTCTTCAGTATAAACACATGCCATGATCTGTGAGAATCTCCTCCAGAACTCTGCATTTCCTCAAGATCTTTTTGTAATATTGCATCATGGCACTGCTCAGAACAACACAGATGGTGCATAACAACACAAGGGAGTACAAGACAACATGGTGCAGAAACAGTGCGATACAAAGCAGGACAAAACTGGATGATACGTGGTCAGTGGTGGATAAAGTGCAGTAACAGCTGTACAGTGCAGCTGCCGTGGAAATGACTGTTACAGGGGATGCAAAAGCTGCAGGTTTGAATTGTTTGGCGAATGAAGCTGTTCATGAATCTGCTAGTCAGTGTTTGTGGATGGTGGTCAGAGTCCTGGATTATAGACTGAACCTTGTTACTGTGGCAGTTAAAGTACAGCTGGTCAATGGAGGGCAGTTCAGTGCGAATGATGTTCTTAACAGACTTCGCAATGTACTGCCTTCCTGTCATGTGGCTCCACCATACCATAGTACTACTGTAAGAACTAGGGATGTAACGATACATTCAACTCACCATTTGATACGATTCACGATTCTGAGTTCACGATACAATTTTCTCATTTTTTGCAGAATGAGCTGCAGACAAATATATTCAAAAATATTCTTATATTTATCTTTCTGAACTGTTGACACTGTTGTGAACAGTGCAACTGAATTTGAATAAAATACTGTTGAAAAAAATCCCAAATCAAAATAAGTAAATAAAAAAAAATAAATCAAATAAATAAGCTAAGGTTTGCATGTGCAGCTTTTTAGCGTGCTTTGCCCTTTTAATAATCTTCACTCAGCTCACGGTGGTGCCAGTGGACCTGTTTGTGTATGTTATCAGTCTATTACAATGTTTGCATGCAGTTTATGTCTTGTCTGTGCTTTTCTCGCTGTTTCCTCCTCGTTTGTGATTACCGGAAAGCTAATATGCTGCCACACCGCCAATTGAAGATCGGGCGGTGCGTCCATCCATCCATTTTCTGAAACCACTTAATCCCAACTGAGATCGCGGGGGAGACCGGAGCCTATCCCGGGAACAAGGGGCGCAGACAGGAACCAAGCCCAGGCAGTCACCTACACACCGCAGGTCGCACACACTCACACAACTACAGGGCCAATTTAGACTCACCAGTCAACCTATCCTGCATGCTTTTGGACCGTGGGAGGAACCTGGAGTCCCCGGCGAAAACGGGGAGAGCATGCGAACTCCACACAGAAAGGGCCCTGGACCGAAGCCAGCACTAACCACTGTGCCGTCCTCAGTTTCAAATTCATTCATCATCTCGCGTTCGCTCAAAACCAAAAACTGACGTACGATGTCGACGTGATACGCAGTGACATCTGACGTCAAACTCACATTGTGAAATCAAATGTAATATTACACCAGTTTTTCTGTTAAAGTACTGTGAAGTACTCCTACAATAGTGATTCATTTTCCACATCAGCCGGTTTAAATCTTCATGCATTTGCACCGATTTTTAACTGATTTGTGATTCATCATTACATGCCAGGGCCAGCAGCTCTGCATGGCTCGACCCTCATAAACATTCTCCACACATGCTGTTCAGGCAGTGGCCACAGAAATTCCCCCAGTGAACTTTATGCTTTCTGTCGGAGAGTATGCTGTGTTCTGGCCTTAAACCCTGCATACTACTTTGCAGACTTTGATCCTCTTAACAACAATTGGCATTTCTGGTGGCTGAATATCCATCCATCCGTCATCCAACTGCATGCTTAAAAGCTGTGAATAATAGTAATAATTCTTAAAATTGCAACTATCTAGAATTTCAGCCTAGTTACTCAGCTAAATTACTATTTAAACCTAGAATAATTTCTATAAGGGGCGGCATGGTGGTGCAGTGGTTAGCACTGTCGCCTCACACCTCTGGGACCCGGGTTCGTGTCTCCGCCTGGGTCACATGTGTGTGGAGTTTGCATGTTCTCCCCATGTCGTTGTGGGGTTTCCTCTGGGTACTCCGGTTTCCCCCCACAGTCCAAAAACATGCTGGGGCTAATTGGAGTTGCTGAATTGCCCGTAGGTGTGTGTGTGTGAGTGGATG
>NW_026043543.1:0-36806 GCF_023856365.1 Brienomyrus brachyistius
GGACTAATTACACTAAATTAAGTGGAACACACAAAATACCTAAAACAACTTAATAAACAAGCAAGAAATATTACATTTGATTAACTATACTGATGCCTGAGGGAAGTTCTTGTGCATAATGCAGCAAGTATATACAGCTGCAGAGACACTACACATAGTGCAAATAAATTAAAAAGTATACAGTACACACACTGATTCCTGAAAAATCTAAATACCATGGAATACTAATGAAATACTGATGATGATGATAATAATAGAAATAATAATGAATTAGTTTAGGGTATTATGCAATTGACATGTACAATTAAAAAAGAAATTGCACCAGACATTTCCTGTGGCAAAGAAGGGTTGCTTTGTGCCACATTACTCAAGTCAATTCACTTTATTTTGTATAGTACATTTTCATAGCCTTACATTGTCTCAAAGCACTTTACTTTGTCCCTGCCCAATTGTCCCAGTGAGCAAGATCTAGCCTGAAAAATTAGAAAGCGACATTGGCAAGGATAAACTCAGTCATAGTAAGAAACCTTTGGAGGAACCAGAGTGAAAGGGGGAGCCCATCCTCCACAGGGCAGAAGTCAGGTTAACAAAGTCCTGATTTATATGGTTTATATGGTTCAATTAGTTAAGTCCGGATGTAAATACAGAATAACTGGCAGCAGGGCACACAGGAAAGACGTAAACAGGCAGGAGGGCAGGCAGGAGGGTGGCACAGGCAGGACGTAATGGGCAGGAGGGCGGGCAGGCAGGGCAGCACAGGCAGCCAGAACTGTTTTGCCACTGCAGTTTGTTTTACAATTTCATCTGCATTTGTTCCCCCAAGGTATAACAGCAGCTAATTTATGAACATGCTGCTTTTCAGAAAAGTTTAATTTCCAGGAGCATGACCAGTGCATACATTTAGTGTTGATGGTTCTTTGTAAAATGGATGTTCTGTACTTTTATTGATCTGTCCATCCATCCATCCATCCATCCATCCATCCATCCATCCATTCATCCATTTTCTAACTACTTCTGATGAAGTTCCGGGTTATGAGGTATCCTGAAGCCCAGGCAATATGGGACAAACACACACATGCACACACATAGGGTATACCTATCCTTATGGGGCCCGCTCATTGACTTCTATTGGATAAATGCTAACGCTAACTATGACAATCTTAACCCCCACCCTGCCCTAACCATAACCATAAGTAACCAAGCAAAATAAAAGAGGTTTTGCATTTTTAGTTTTTCCACAGCAGTCACAGATTTTTATAAAATAGAGTTTTCCTGGTTTTCAGTTTCGTGGTCCCCATAAGGGAAAAAAAAAAACAGGTATTTATCACGCTATGGGGTAGGATAGGTATACCCGCTCGCACACACACACACAGACATGCACACAAATGGATAGATCACCACAGTTACTATGGATGTCGATCCTGCAATAATGAGACAGAACTATCATACTTAACAGGATCATATCCCTAGTTCTACATATGCATAATTATATTTAAAAAAGATCCCACGCACCCAGCACATGAGATGTTTGAACTTCTGCCCTCTGGTAAACGTTACCGCAGTATGCATTGCAGAACAACCAGATTTAATAAGAGCTTCTAACCCCAAAGCCATCAGAATACTAAATGCTAATGAACATACGTTTATGTGAAACCCTACTCTCTCTTACTCTCTGTGCACTTTATTACCACAACTGGTATTAAGTTTACTTTTTATTTATATAGTATAGTGCAATAATATAATCACGATTTGTGTGTGAGTGTGCCCTGTGATGGGCTGCCCCCCATCCTGGATTGTTCCCTGCCTCGTGCCCATTCCACATTCCGGGATAGGTTCCGGACCACCCGCGACCCAGTAGGATAAGCAGTTTGGAAAATGGATGGATGGATATAACTAACATAAGACAGACATTACACCTAACAAACAATAAACACGAAATAAAGGAGTGGATACAAAAAAAATGTAATGCAATGACCAGATTTAACACCTGGATTATGTCCCCCCTTAGTCTCCTTTGCTCGAGGCTAAACAGATTCAGCTCAGCTAACCTCTCCTCATTAAACATTCCTCTAAGACCAGGAATCATTCTCCCAGCCAAGCAAGCCTGAGTCCGGCTTCCACTCCCCCGATCCCCAGCAATGTTAACTTGGAAGGGCGTATTCTGTATGCACAACTGAGACAACCCAGGTGGAGCTCAGCTTATCGGCTGGCAAAATTGCCTTCAGGTATCACCCACCCTAGTGAGAGTCCAAGCTAGGGCCGTTCTCAGAACTCACCCTAAACGAAGTCCTGCTCAAAAGTTGTAATGACCGCCTGAGGTACCTGTCAGCCTTGCCCGTAATGAGTCAGTGGGTGTAGCCGGGCTGACACGCTTTTGGGCATCCAATTGCTGAGAACTCCCCTTCGGTTCTGACAAACTGTACGATCACAAGCAGTGACAGCAGAGCCACAGACAAGCTCAACCAACAGAGAGCGAATGGTAAGCACCCAGCACCCGAAGGGCTCAACTGATCACATCCAAACGACTTCCTGATGGGATTGTGTACGTAACTGGTTTACTGTTGTTAATAGTGGTTGAACTTCTATGCAAGTCCCCTTGTTGGGGGAGAGGGAATGAATGAAAGCATAAGGTGAAATAAAACCTAAAATAAATCAAAAAGGTTAAACGGGAATCAAACCAAATGAATTGTGTTTCTTATTCAATTGTAAACATCAATTAGTTATGCAACAATAACCTAATTGGATGTTAATGTATTGTGATCAAACTGATTTAGTCCGTGAAGTTGATTCCTGCTTTCAGGCAAGAACCTGTGTGTCCAATTATGCGTGTTGTATCACCGCAGTTGACCACCAGAGACCCAACTCAGATGTTGTTAACCTACTATGGCGGACCACTAGAGGTGCAATTTCAATGGAGTGGCACTGCTATGGCTTGCCACTAGAAGCGCAATTTCAAAATTGAGTGGTAGTTCTATGCCTGACCACTAGAAGCGCAATTTCGAAATGGAGTGGTAGTTCTATGCCTGACCACCGGGGGCGCAATATCGAAATGGAGTTGTAGTTCTATGCCTGACCAATGGAGGCGCGATTTTGAAATGGAGTGGTAGTTCTATGCCTGACCACTGGAGGCGCAATTTCGAACTGGAGTGGTAGTTCTATGCCTGACCACCGGGGGCGCAATATCGAAATGGAGTGGTACTTCTATGCCTGACCACCGGGGGCGCAATATCGAAATGGAGTGGTAGTTCTATGCCTGACCACCGGGAGCGCAATTTCGAAATGGAGTGGTAGTTCTATGCCTGACCACTAGAGGCACGATTACGAAATGGAATAGTAGTTCTATGCCTGACCACTAGAGGCGCGATTTCGAAATGGAGTAGTAGTTCTATGGCTTGTCACTAGAAGCGCAATTTCAAAATTGAGTGGTAGTTCTATGCCTGACCACTAGAAGCGCAATTTCGAAATGGAGTGGTAGTTCTATGCCTGACCACCGGGGGCGCAATATCGAAATGGAGTGGTAGTTCTATGCCTGACCACTAGAGGCGCGATTTCGAAATGGAGTAGTACTTCTATGGCTTGCCACTAGAAGCGCAATTTCAAAATTGAGTGGTAGTTCTATGCCTG
This sequence comes from Brienomyrus brachyistius, assembly GCF_023856365.1. Taxonomy (NCBI): domain Eukaryota; kingdom Metazoa; phylum Chordata; class Actinopteri; order Osteoglossiformes; family Mormyridae; genus Brienomyrus; species Brienomyrus brachyistius. The sequence continues at coordinate 3,625 of NW_026043543.1, forward strand.
ACCACTAGAAGCCCAATTTCGAAATGGAGTGGTAGTTCTATGCCTGACCACTAGAGGCGCGATTTCGAAATGGAGTGGTAGTTATATGCCTGACCACTAGAGGCGCAATTTCGAACTGGAGTGGTAGTTCTATGCCTGACCACCGGGGGCGCAATATCGAAATGGAGTGGTAGTTCTATGCCTGACCACCGGGGGCGCAAAATCAAAATGGAGTGGTAGTTCTATGCCTGGCCACTAGAGGCGCAATATCGAAATTGAGTGGTAGTTCTATGCCTGGCCACTAGAGGCGCAATTTCGAAATGGAGTGGTAGTTCTATGCCTGACCACTAGAGGTAACCAAAGATATAGCTAGGCGGTTGCCGACGCTAGATGAGTGACACACACATTTAATGCATGCGCATGCTGCTTGTGGCCTTCTTCTGTGCCTTGCACAGTATAAAACCCCTTAAAACAATTACTGAAGCGAGACGGCGCACGCGTTACGGCGACAGATTTAAATTGTGAGTGCACTATATCTCGTCGCAAATGGTGCTTAACCACGGTGGGTCTCAAGCACAGGAGACTCCCAATTTCTAAATGACACACACTTGGCTCACAGCGCAAAGTTGTGTTAAACTTGCTTTGTCTAAAGCAGGCACACACATACGAGTATGATCCTGATAGGTAACTAAGCTATCGGTCTTATGTCCAAGCGCAACATAATTTAGGTTAGAACCTCATAACAAGTATTCCCGTTCGCTAATAGAGAGATCTCTCCCAGGATATATAGAAACGGAGACACTCGTCCGAATTGAACCTGGAAACAAAGCGCTACATCTGAGAATCTCGTCAGACATAGGGTTAAAGTTTACTGCAGTTTAATACGAAAGAACTACAATGAAATCACCGAAAATAAAACAAAATAATATAACTACTAATAATAGAAATAAAAATAACTATAATAAGCCCATATGATCCCGCTTAAATGCCTTCAGATTGCCATGAGTGCGACTTTTGCAACCAGTTGACAGTAGCGCTTCTTCACTGCACGTTCGGTCATAAAAAGTTTAAATTGTGTGCTCAGAATAAGTTTAAACCTTGTGCCTTGTGATTATTAACCAATTTTTATGCTGAATGGTCGGCTCAAACTCAATTGCGAAACACCGTGAGTCTGTTAATGTGTGACTTAAATGGAACTCATTAATAACCAGTATCACGTAATAACCTGGGTTAGAATAGAAGGCTTGTCCAACGAGCTGCGTCACCAGGTAATGTAAACGATCGGTAGCGAAGCTCCCCTCACGGCCAATGAGAGAGAGTCTCGCGATATTTCAGGCGAATTTGAGGTTTCAGAGCGTAGATCGCACAGGCAGGGATTCTTGTGAGCACTCAATGAACGGAGGCTGAAGTTGTGTAAAAGACATGCATTTATTCCTATAACTAACATAAGACAGACATTACACCTAACAAACAATAAACACGAAATAACGGAGTGGACACAAACAATGTAATCATGAAAATGCAATGACCAGATTTAAAATGAGTAACCTTAAAAGGGAAAATACTGTTCTGCAAAGCAAGCAATTTGTGGAAATACTGTCCTAAAGTAATATAGCAGGTGAATAGGAGTTTAGGTTGTTATAAATGAAAGGAAGTTTGTTTACTTGGTTGCAGAGTGGGGGGGGGGGGGTCTTGGCAGTTGGTTGCGGAGGCTGATGAGCTGATGGGTGATGGCACTCAGGGAGGCGCGGTGTTTGCAGCGGTTGTTGGAGTGGAGCCCCTCTGATTCCCTCTCCTGGTGAAGCTTGGGCTTGGTTGCAGTTCTCTGTCCAGCTGGGTCTTCACTGATAGGCTTCAGGAGGGCTTCTTGTGGGCTTCTCTTCTCTTGGGCTGATGTTCTCTGCCTCTCTTCGTGCTGATGGTCTTTTGTTTTCTCCTCCCTTCTGTTTCTCCTCTCCTGGCTTTGTTCTGAGGTGCCAGGTTTTATAGTGTAAAGTTCGTGAATAGGAGTGACCAGGAATTCGACTCCTGGACCAATGGCTGACCATCCATTTGGCGGGCTTTCGGAAGGGGGTCTGTATCAGTCCTTTTGAGATTTATGACCAGAGTGATTTCCCTTGTATTGATGATTTTCGTTAGGCTGGTGTAACTTTTGATATATTCACTTTCGTGGTAACCACTGACCAGATTTGGAAACTGGAGTGATTTTCCATCGGTTTGATACCAAACATGCCATAGCAGCCTAGCGGTTCACACCTCATACCATCTGTAATGATTAATTAATGATTACTTATATTATGTCGTTATGTTATATTACTCACACCTTATTTTATGCCTCACAATCTATATAATTGTAAATATACTGTGTAGCTGCTGGCGCGTTCCAAACTAAATCTCATTGTACTTACAATGTCAATAAAAACATCCATCCATCCATCTAGGCAGGCCAGTGTCGCCTCCATCCTTCCTGAAGTCAGTGATTCCTTTGTCTTTGTGCTGTTTAGTGCCAAATTGTTTGCTGAACTCCAACCTATCAGTTTCTGGACCTCATCTCTGTAAGCTGACTCATAAGAACCAAAGAGATTTACAAATGAGAGGAGGCCATTCGGCCCATCAAGCTCCTTTGAGGAGAACTTAGCTAATAGCTCAAAAATCTTATCTAGCTCTGATTTAAAAGAACCCAGGGTTTTAGCTTGTGTTACAATAACAGGAAGACTATTCCATACTCTAACTACACGCTGTGTACAGAAATGCTTCATCAAATTCGTTTTAAAATGTTCTCCAGCTAATTTCCACTTATGGCCACGAGTTCTGGTATTTAAACTAACATTGAAATAGCCATTTGGCTGAACAGCATCCAGACCTGTTAGAATCTTAAACACCTGGATTATGTCCCCCCTTAGTCTCCTTTGCTCGAGGCTAAACAGATTCAGCTCAGCTAACCTCTCCTCATTAGACATTCCTCTAAGACCAGGAATCATTCTCGTTGCCCTACGTTGCACCTTTTCCAAGGCAGCAATGTCCTTCTTAAGGTATGGTAACCAAACCCGCACACAATATTCTAGGTGGGGTCTTACCAAGGAATTATATTATCGTAGCATCACTTGCCTTGTCTTAAACTCCACACACCTAGAGATGCAATGTGCCTTCTCGCGTGGTGTTCCTGCAGAGGGAGTCTGTGAGTGCTGGAGATTGGGGGAGGGGGCAGTGTGGCTATGTCTGCTCTGTGTTCCTCCAGACGAGCAAAGAAGCTGTTTAGCTCCTTTGCTAAAAGGGCGTTGCTGTTAACAGTGACGGTGTTGTTGCCTTTGAAGTTTGTAATGTGTTGTATTCCCTGCCACACCCACTGTGGGTTGTTGTATGTGAAGTAGACCTCTATTTTCTGTTTCTCTGCCTGCCTGGCAACCTTGATGCCCCTATTCAGGTTAGCTCTGGCTGCACTCTGTGTTCTTGACTGCGCTGTCTTGTCCTGTAGTATTGTATTGTTGCTCTTGTGTTTATCTTGCACTTTCTCCCTCTGTTTGTGCTCCTTTCACTCTGTATAGTTCTATCTTGCCCGCACTTGTGTCATCTTGTGTTGTTTCTGTTTTTCTTCTTTGTCTTGCACCGTGGTCCAGGAGGAACAATGTTTCCTTTCACTGTGTACTGTGTATATTGCTGAAATAACAATAAACCCACTTGACCACCTGCCTCGATTCATCCTGAAGAGTTTTCCAATGTTGTTCAAAGGTCTGTTTGTTTCGGGTGAAGGACACGCCCCTGGACGTGCTGGATAAGGGGACCACAGATCAGTGTCCTCAGTCCTGCTTCTCCCTTCAAAGCTGAGAGGAAGATGACCCGCCTGCTGGTTCTGGTTTTGGCTTATGGAGCTCTGCTTATCTCCACAGAGGCCCAGCAAGATTACCACAGTCTCCCTGCACTCTACAAGACGGCCATTAAACTCGCAGTCGAAAATGCTCATCAAGGAACCCGTCAGCACATGAATTTCTATAACATCCAGGGCCGTCCGAAGGTAACTGCTGAGAAAGTGTTTACAAAAGTGTGAAACTTTCATCATCTGCAAGCTGAACTAATGAGAATCACATTGATTTTGATGTTTTAATTTCAATGCATATGATGCTTAATGTCTCTTCACAATGAAAGTGATGGTTGTATATCTCAGCCCTGGTCAATTTTACCTTCTCACAGTTTCTCTCTGAATCTGCTGCAGTCAAGTCTGTGACAGTTTGCCATTTTTTGGGTGATTATTGTTTGTTATATTGCCTTTAAAACAGTTGTAGGCAATTTTGTATATAACGTGTTTATGTGATTTAGATCAGCAGTGAATACATTGACATTGAGATTCTCTTGAGAGCAACAAAATGTCCAAAGTCAACTGCAACAGACCATCGGGCTGACTGTATTTTCATGGACAAGAGGGTAAGTAAAGAGTCACTGTGACTGTGAGCATTGGACATATCAGTTAGCAAATTAATTTAGGTTCATGTTAACTTTTTTGATGCCCTGCGGAGGAAAGTTAGCCAACAATAAAGTAACAAATAGATAGGTGGCCTCAAACAGCCAGTTCCATCACCTTATTCTCAAATTTTAGTAGGTTTACAGGCTTAAAGGCTGGATTACCAGGCAGTTGAAATCAGCCTTAAATGGCAGTGTGGTGTTTTGTGGTGAAAGGGCAATTAAATCTGGTCAGAGCAGGGTAGATGCGCAGTGTGAATTACCCTTTAAATTTACCTCTTTAAATAGTGAACTACAGGACCACTTAGCTTGATCGGAGGACAGTATTTTAATACAGAGCAGTGTTCAGTTAAACGGGATTTGTTGTTCATACTTTTAGATGAACTTGCTTTGTATAATATAGCCTTAAGGTGACCCTGCTTTGGAAGCTCTTTCCTCTAAAATTGTTCTGTGTCATTAAACCCTGCAGTCCAGCAGCTCTGCCTTAAATCTTTAGATATATCTTTACTACACCTTCTCTCACTGTATTTATTGCCCACCACTCTTTAAATACTGTTTTTGTGTGTCTGTGTGTTTTTGCAGCCATTCATTAACTGTAGAGTTTGCAGCAGACGGTCTGGTAATAATCTTACACATCCATCAATTGACTGTGTACCAAACAAGAAAGTGGATGAAGTAAGTGTAGAGAGTCTTAGCATTATGGAAATGTAACAGGTGTGTGAATTGTGTCTAAACATGTGGTTAAACTTTGATTGTGTTTGTACATGCAAAAATTTGATCAGAGTACTGTTTATTAATGACAAGGTTACTTTTAATCTGAACAACAGTGGCAGCACCAGGGAAAAGCTTGGGGGGGGGGCTCTAGCTCCTCCTCCAATGACCATAGTACCCCCACAGCACCCCCAAAATATTGGTTTCATTTTTTCTTTAACTATCTGTAAAATCTGTATATTGTGTAAGACATTTTTGCGGTTTTTATAGCATACTTGTAGTGTATTTTTTCTTCAAAGTACACATAGAGGCTCTGTGAGCTAGACGTTAGAATTTCATATTTTATCATATTTTATCCATGCTGTAGCTTATCGTGCTGTGTGCTTCTATACAGCATCTACATAAGCTGAAAAGCTAAAGCACCCGCTCTAAATAATCTCACTCCCCTATAGCACCTGTAGCATTAAGTCACTGGCGCTGCCACTGCTGAATAAACGACTCCAATCTGACTAAACCGCTTAACTTTTCCTCCCCATGTTACATTTCAGGACAAACGACGTAATATGTGTCCTTCTGATAAACCTCCTCTCAGATCTAAAACTGCCTTGGCTTCCAAGGACACTAAAGAAGCTGAAGGAGACTGTCTGGGCTGTTTCTGATGGCTGATGGTCCTGCAATGTGGACCAGAGGAGGAAACTGGAAGGGAAAATGCTTTGCTTTATATCATGCCCACCCAAAGCCCCCAGTGAGTAAGCCATAGGCGCCGATAGCATGGAAAAACTCCCAAGAAGGAAGAAACCTTGGGAGGGACCAAACTCAAAGGGGGAGCCCATCCTCCTGGGGCCGGCAAAGTGTAGGTGCAGGATCACAAAAAACTTAACGAGAGAATTCGACTGTCCCTCACAAAAACTGTAAAGTTTTAGTGGCTAAATTGCTTTTTCTATGCCTTTTCAAACAGGAGGAGATTTGTTTGGCTATATGTAGAAATTTTCTATACAATTTAGACAGCACAGAATCATTAACCTACTTTAATGAATTTATTTATACAACCACATATTTCACACATTTTGACATCAGTCATGCAGTGAAGATACAGTCTCTTTATTTCTTGACGCCAACCCTCCCCATTAATCCGGGCTTGGGACCGACACCTAGTTGAGCTGGCTTGCTCCCTTAAGTGGCTGGGTTAGGCTAAACTATGTACATATTTATAAAGACTACAATAAATTTATAAAGACCTCCCTAAATATGTAGTCTAACAAAACGCAGTTTAAAGAAGGTAGCCTACCTGGTAAACAAAGAAATTAAAAGGCCCACAGCATATAATCGGGCTATATTCCAAGCAGTTTTTAAGAACGTAACCTACATGGCGAAATTGAATTACTTTCTGGACCAACAAACGCAACCAGGCATGAACATTATGCACCTTCCTAGTCTTGATGTAAGTCGTCCTACAGATGAGGACGTTAGGCAGCCTTTAGATCCGACCCATCATGCACTGCAGTTTTTTGCAAATTCCTCAGACGGAAAACCATTAAATACCTCTTCTATTACCTTATATTACCTTATATTCATGTAATAAATATACAAATATCAATTAGTTGGAAATCAGCCAGACAGACGTAATTACTACAAATGGTTTCCACTGTATTTGTGACTCTGAGTGCCGCAGGCTTGGATGCAGTGCCGCACCATTTTGTAAGGCATGCACTGGCCAATCATGTAGCACTTCTCTCAGAAATATTAATGAGACATCACCTACCACCCTGCAAAAAAGAAATTTGCCGCTTGTCCCCCTGCACATGAGCCAACTTGGCTGCGTCAACCAGCGGAGCTCCGGAGCCTCTGGAGAAACACGCGGCAAAAAAGGCTCGCATGCGGTCTTCCAAAGTTTGGGAATACTTCAGTCATGACACCTTTTCTGCGCCTCTACTGTAGCTGGCGTTAATGATGCTGTTTCAGCCATTTTATATTTTCTGTTTACTTATTCTGTCATGTAAGACTGAGACAAATTATCGTTTACGACAATTCTTACACACTGTAGCCTGACTTGCTGACTTAAGTAAGTTTAACTATAAGCTACCTTTGCTAGTGTTTGTGAATAACATGTTTCTCTAGTTATGAAATTATTCCATGTTTTAGCATCTGTTTCAACATTAAAGTCAAATTGGTATACTGAAATATATAAAAACTATTGAACTATTAACTTAAGTCTAACATAGAAAATCCTACTGAATCTCTTAAGATTTTCCTTTTTTGTTAATGCACTAATGTTTAAGAAGTGTCTTAATAAATTGAATTTCAGATTTGTGTGTGGGTGGGAGTGGGTGAATTGTATTAAATTCATACATTCATTCTTTTGGCTCAGACATTACTGACCTAAAACAAATTGAGGCATTGGGTAAGTGCTTAAATTAGCTACTAAATGGCAAAAAATATTCTAAATATCACATTTTCCATTCTTCGGTATAATTTTAACGAATCACCTATGCTGCCAAACATTAACGCATAGATTGTCACAACACTCTATGTTTTAGTTCTTCTTTATGTGTATAGGACGGTGTGATGGTTCTGGTGGTGGGTGTGGCCGACGCTGCTCGCGATGTTTGGCTATGCTGCAGTCCCAGGGACCAAGTTGGAACACATTTCCACCTTCAAGCTTAGGTGGAAAAACGGCACCGAGACCCAGCAGCAGGACAACTTCACTTGTCCAGACAACCAGCCCTGCTTCATCATTGAAGTAAGCCCTGTGAACAGGAGCGAGATGTACTTCTGCAGTGGATGTTATAGCGGAAAGAACATCCCCATCCTCACGTCTGCCGGAGTGCCCCCTCAAGTGGGTGTGTGACTTAACTCGATGGATGAATTGGACAGAATGTACTGTTACTAGAGGTCGACCGATATGGGTTTTTCAATAGCCGATGCCGATATTTAGGAGTCAGGGTCAGGCGATGGCCGATATATGCTGCTGATTTTTTTTGGCCGATAATTGGACGTTTTCCCCTCTATTTGCATGGTAAAATATCACACTAATAATAACAAACGATACACAAAATTTCTCAATTTAGCATTTATTGAATACTCAACTTGGAAACAATAACACATTTATAAACAATAAAAATAGCAGCATCAGAATCTCTGTTAGTGCACAATATAGCAGCAAACTCCTCATGTTTGACGGAAGGAAATTTGTAAACAATACAAAAAGGAATAAGCATGTTATCTTCAGTTGTAATCCCACTTCCAGTCCCTGAGTCTTACTCACCACACTCATACTTCACAGCAATCAGACAGCAGTTAATTAACCAGAAGAGAAAAATGCAAAAACACAACAGAACTTGTAAATAATAACAAACTAATAGACAATAAAAATAGCAGCATCAGAATCTCTATTAGTGCCAAATATAGCAGCAAACTCCTCATGTCTGACGGAAGGAAAATTTGTAAATACACAAAGGAATGAGCACATCTTCAGTTTTAATCCCATTTCCAGTCCCTGAGTCTTCCTCATCCCACAAGCAGGCAAGGCATGTCACCCCGGTTGTGTGACACTTATTTTATATAATAAAATAAGTGCCCCCTGCGGCCCCAGAGCCCGAGCAGCCGTCTCCGCTGCCTGCAGCTACCGCGCCCACGTCCGAGGCGCTTTCCCTGCCTGCAGCTCCCGGGCAGGCGCCCCCTCTGCAGCCTGCAGCTCCAGTCCCTGGCCCCACTCCAGTCCCTTCTCCCCCTGTGACTCTGGTACCCTCACCCCGACGAGCCCGACCCTGGCCACGGGTCCTTATGTCTGTGTCCCATAAGGGGAGAGGACACAGACGCACGGCTGGGGTCCCACCCGCCCAGCCCCCTGGCTCGCCCTCCCTCGCCGGCGCTAGGGCTTAGTCGGCGCCTGCGGGTCCTGGCCCTCCGGGTCGGCTGTCGTCTGCGGGTCCCCCTCCGCGGCCTCGTCGCCCTGCCTCGGTCCCTCCTCCGGCGTCTTATCGGTTGCCTGCGGGCCCCCCGACGGCGGCTCCTCATTCGCCTGCTGGTCCTCCCGCTCTGGCGTGTCGGAGGACGTCGCCGTCTGCTGCGGCTCCCCCTCTCTCCTTGCCCTCGCCAGGGTCCCTTCCAGCTCCTTCGTCCCCTTCCCTGGTCTCCCCTCCGACTCCCTCCTTCGTCCCTGCGTCTGTCCCTCACCCCATCTCCTCGGCCCCTCCGGCTCCGGCCTCCCGGCCGCCTGCAGCCCTTCCGGCTGCCTCCCGTCGCCCGCTGGGTCTCCCTCGGGCTCCTCTTGGTTCCCCCTCCTTCTCTCCCTGGCCTCCCGTCTTTGTCCCTCCTGCCTCTGCTCCCCCTCGCTTTGTTCCTCCTGTCTCTGTCCCTCCTCTCTTTGTCCCTCGTCCCTCTGGCTTCTGCTCCTCTTTCCCCGATGTTCCCTTCGTTCACTCCCGGTCCTTTTGTCCTGCCTGTTCCCTCCGTGTCCCCCTTTCTGATCTGTTTCTCTGCCTTTCCTGTCTTATGTCAAGTCTTGTCCTGGCTCCTTCCCCTGTGCCAGTTCTGTCTGTCCGTTCTGTTCCCTGTCCCTCATTAATGAGGTTTTATATAGATATACATATATGCCCGGCTTGTCCGCTCCTCGTGTGTGCCACGCCCCCTGATTACCCACGTGTGCTTCCCTGATCGTCTCCTGCTTTGCCCGATTACTTTGATTAGTCATGACCTATTTTAAGTCCTGGTCTTACCTGTTTGCCCTGTCCGTCATTGTAGTTTGTCAATGCCTGCGTTCCGTCCTGCTCTACCCGCTCCGTTTCCCCGATTAAAGACCCGTTTTCACAAACACAAAAAATTGGTTCAGATAGGCGACGGACAATCTGATTGGCTCAGATAGGCGACGGACAATCTGATTGGCTCAGATAGGCGACGGACAATCTGATTGGCTCAGATAGGCGACGGACAATCTGATTGGCTCAGATAGGCGACGGACAATCTGATTGGCTCAGATAGGCGACGGACAATCTGATTGGCTCAGATAGGCGACGGACAATCTGATTGGCTCAGATAGGCGACGGACAATCTGATTGGCTCAGATAGGCGACGGACAATCTGATTGGCTCAGATAGGCGACGGACAATCTGATTGGCTCAGATAGGCGACGGACAATCTGATTGGCTCAGATAGGCGACGGACAATCTGATTGGCTCAGATAGGCGACGGACAATCTGATTGGCTCAGATAGGCGACGGACAATCTGATTGGCTCAGATAGGCGACGGACAATCTGATTGGCTCAGATAGGCGACGGACAATCTGATTGGCTCAGATAGGCGACGGACAATCTGATTGGCTCAGATAGGCGACGGACAATCTGATTGGCTCAGATAGGCGACGGACAATCTGATTGGCTCAGATAGGCGACGGACAATCTGATTGGCTCAGATAGGCGACGGACGATCTGATTGGCTCAGATAGGCGACGGACGATCTGATTGGCTCAGATAGGCGACGGACGATCTGATTGGCTCAGATAGGCGACGGACGATCTGATTGGTTCAGATAGGCGACGGACGATCTGATTGGCTCAGATAGGCGACGGACGATCTGATTGGTTCAGATAGGCGACGGACGATCTGATTGGTTCAGATAGGCGACGGACGATCTGATTGGCTCAGATAGGCGACGGACGATCTGATTGGCTCAGATAGGCGACGGACGATCTGATTGGCTCAGATAGGCGACGGACAATCTGATTGGCTCAGATAGGCGACGGACAATCTGATTGGCTCAGATAGGCGACGGACAATCTGATTGGCTCAGATAGGCGACGGACAATCTGATTGGTTCAGATAGGCGACGGACAATCTGATTGGCTCAGATAGGCGACGGACAATCTGATTGGCTCAGATAGGCGACGGACAATCTGATTGGCTCAGATAGGCGACGGACAATCTGATTGGCTCAGATAGGCGACGGACAATCTGATTGGCTCAGATAGGCGACGGACAATCTGATTGGCTCAGATAGGCGACGGACAATCTGATTGGCAGATTGTCCGTCGCCTATCTGAGCCAATCAGATTGTCCGTCGCCTATCTGAGCCAATCAGATTGTCCGTCGCCTATCTGAGCCAATCAGATTGTCCGTCGCCTATCTGAGCCAATCAGATTGTCCGTCGCCTATCTGAGCCAATCAGATTGTCCGTCGCCTATCTGAGCCAATCAGATTGTCCGTCGCCTATCTGAGCCAATCAGATTGTCCGTCGCCTATCTGAGCCAATCAGATTGTCCGTCGCCTATCTGAGCCAATCAGATTGTCCGTCGCCTATCTGAGCCAATCAGATTGTCCGTCGCCTATCTGAGCCAATCAGATTGTCCGTCGCCTATCTGAGCCAATCAGATTGTCCGTCGCCTATCTGAGCCAATCAGATTGTCCGTCGCCTATCTGAGCCAATCAGATTGTCCGTCGCCTATCTGAGCCAATCAGATTGTCCGTCGCCTATCTGAGCCAATCAGATTGTCCGTCGCCTATCTGAGCCAATCAGATTGTCCGTCGCCTATCTGAGCCAATCAGATTGTCCGTCGCCTATCTGAGCCAATCAGATTGTCCGTCGCCTATCTGAGCCAATCAGCTTGTCCGTCGCCTATCTGAGCCAATCAGATTGTCCGTCGCCTATCTGAGCCAATCAGATTGTCCGTCGCCTATCTGAGCCAATCAGATTGTCCGTCGCCTATCTGAGCCAATCAGATTGTCCGTCGCCTATCTGAGCCAATCAGATTGTCCGTCGCCTATCTGAGCCAATCAGATTGTCCGTCGCCTATCTGAGCCAATCAGATTGTCCGTCGCCTATCTGAGCCAATCAGATTGTCCGTCGCCTATCTGAGCCAATCAGATTGTCCGTCGCCTATCTGAGCCAATCAGATTGTCCGTCGCCTATCTGAGCCAATCAGATTGTCCGTCGCCTATCTGAGCCAATCAGATTGTCCGTCGCCTATCTGAGCCAATCAGATTGTCCGTCGCCTATCTGAGCCAATCAGATTGTCCGTCGCCTATCTGAGCCAATCAGATTGTCCGTCGCCTATCTGAGCCAATCAGATTGTCCGTCGCCTATCTGAGCCAATCAGATTGTCCGTCGCCTATCTGAGCCAATCAGATTGTCCGTCGCCTATCTGAGCCAATCAGATTGTCCGTCGCCTATCTGAGCCAATCAGATTGTCCGTCGCCTATCTGAGCCAATCAGATTGTCCGTCGCCTATCTGAGCCAATCAGATTGTCCGTCGCCTATCTGAGCCAATCAGATTGTCCGTCGCCTATCTGAGCCAATCAGATTGTCCGTCGCCTATCTCAGCCAATCAGATTGTCCGTCGCCTATCTCAGCCAATCAGATTGTCCGTCGCCTATCTGAGCCAATCAGATTGTCCGTCGCCTATCTGAGCCAATCAGATTGTCCGTCGCCTATCTGAGCCAATCAGATTGTCCGTCGCCTATCTGAGCCAATCAGATTGTCCGTCGCCTATCTGAGCCAATCAGATTGTCCGTCGCCTATCTGAGCCAATCAGATTGTCCGTCGCCTATCTGAGCCAATCAGATTGTCCGTCGCCTATCTGAGCCAATCAGATTGTCCGTCGCCTATCTGAGCCAATCAGATTGTCCGTCGCCTATCTGAGCCAATCAGATTGTCCGTCGCCTATCTGAGCCAATCAGATTGTCCGTCGCCTATCTGAGCCAATCAGATTGTCCGTCGCCTATCTGAGCCAATCAGATTGTCCGTCGCCTATCTGAGCCAATCAGATTGTCCGTCGCCTATCTGAGCCAATCAGATTGTCCGTCGCCTATCTGAGCCAATCAGATTGTCCGTCGCCTATCTGAGCCAATCAGATTGTCCGTCGCCTATCTGAGCCAATCAGATTGTCCGTCGCCTATCTGAGCCAATCAGATTGTCCGTCGCCTATCTGAGCCAATCAGATTGTCCGTCGCCTATCTGAGCCAATCAGATTGTCCGTCGCCTATCTGAGCCAATCAGATTGTCCGTCGCCTATCTGAGCCAATCAGATTGTCCGTCGCCTATCTGAGCCAATCAGATTGTCCGTCGCCTATCTGAGCCAATCAGATTGTCCGTCGCCTATCTGAGCCAATCAGATTGTCCGTCGCCTATCTGAGCCAATCAGATTGTCCGTCGCCTATCTGAGCCAATCAGATTGTCCGTCGCCTATCTGAACCAATCAGATTGTCCGTCGCCTATCTGAACCAATCAGATTGTCCGTCGCCTATCTGAACCAATCAGATTGTCCGTCGCCTATCTGAACCAATCAGATTGTCCGTCGCCTATCTGAACCAATCAGATTGTCCGTCGCCTATCTGAACCAATCAGATTGTCCGTCGCCTATCTGAACCAATCAGATTGTCCGTCGCCTATCTGAACCAATCAGATTGTCCGTCGCCTATCTGAACCAATCAGATTGTCCGTCGCCTATCTGAACCAATCAGATTGTCCGTCGCCTATCTGAACCAATCAGATTGTCCGTCGCCTATCTGAACCAATCAGATTGTCCGTCGCCTATCTGAACCAATCAGATTGTCCGTCGCCTATCTGAACCAATCAGATCGTCCGTCGTCTATCTGAACCAATCAGATTGTTTTTCTTACACAAAAAATTATTCCGTTTTCAAAACACTTTTGTGCAAGAAATGCTCCCATGAGCCTGTGTTTAGTGCCTACAGAGGTCTTCTTTTTGCCACTGGTACAGGAGAGTACGGGTCCCACCTTGCCACAGCCAGGCACCTCCACGCTATCGACGGGCCGCGGAATCTCGATGGAGCGCACGTTGCCGTACTTGCAACACTCCTCCCGGATGTCCTCCAGGATCTCCTCGTAGTCCTCGTCGTCCACCAGCTCCTCGGGCATGACCATGTTGAGGAGGCACAGCACCTCCGTGGGCATGCCGGAGCTCTGCAGCCGCTGCAGCCCTGGAACCTGCAGCGTCACCGGCGTCTCGATGATGGCCGTCTGTCCCGGGGGGCGACAAGAGTGTCAGATACCCCCTGATCGTCCAATCGTCTCGAGTAACAGCGAGAAATTTACATGGACCCAAATAAACCCAAGAAATAGGGGCATTAAGCTTCCTGGGAGGCACCCAGGAACCAAGTTGGGTTTAGGACATCAGAAAGGCGGCAGCCGAGGGCAAATACTCACAGCGTTGGCATTCTTAGCCCCCACGCTTGCCCGCTGGACGATGAGCTTCTTGTCTCCGAGCTGCATGCCATTGAGTCCAGCCACGGCCTGCGGGATGCATCCCACACAAGCGTCAGCAATTCCATCCGGAAGCCCCGAGTCACCCCAGACCTTCCAGCTGCTGCCCCACCTCACGCACCTGGTCAGTGGCACTGATGTCCACGTATTCACAGAAAGCATAACCCTTAGACAGTGACGTGGCACTGTCCTTCACAAGGTTGAAGGCCTTAAGAGGTCCGAACGACGTCAAGAGTTCCTTCACCTGGGCAAGAGGAGGAGACGCGGGGGGGCGATTAGCCCGACAGTCCAGGCACGGCGCCTCGCTAGAAATGCTAATCTTAACTGTGGGAGAAGCAGCATGTTAAACTTTGCAAAACGACATGAGGAAACAGTGAAGACATCAGGAAAATGGCTTTATGACAAGTGGCTCGACATTACGGTGCAACACTAGAGCTCAAAGCCCCCTGTGCCCTTTCTGCATGACTTACTTACTGGGAGCGTACAAAAGTAACTATTTTGATTCTTGTCAATGAATGATAACACAGATTCCCCCCCCCCCCCATCCTACAGCATATACAACACAACTGAATTCCTAATCAAGTTCTCTGATAATTCCAACTACGAATTTTGAAATATGGACCGAGTTGCATCTGATTTTAAGGGCCACAATAATTAAGCTAGATGGTATATAAAAAAAAAACTAAATAAAAACAGCTAATTATATGTTAAGTGTTCCATGTATACAATGTGGAGGGGGGGGGGGGCGACTCGGCAGAACACAAACCCAGCCGAATCACTGACTTCCTGTTCTTAAAACCAAGAACCACATTGGTGCAGTTAATTAGAGGGACAAAGCCTACAGGAGATAAACTCACAGGTAAAGCTAAGAGCCGCCACAGGGTCCTGCTAAAGGGGCCACGGCTTGAAGCCAAACAGGACGAAATAGCTCTGCTAACATCATTCCTCACTTATTCTACAGGAATCTACTGTAAAGCCGCATTAACCACTGACTTCAGAAAGGAGTCACCTGGGACACTGGCAGCCACAAGAGGGCGCTACCTCCTACCTTCTCTTAGGGGCAAAAAAAAAAAAAAAATCAAATTTATACCCTGTGATCAGCATAATAAGTCTCTCCCCAGCCTTCAACCCCCAAAAAAAGGACCCCATATGCTTAAGAGCACTCCAGGACAGAGCCCCCCCACAGGGGCAGGCCGTCGACAGGGAGGATATCCGTGCGAGGGACGGAATGTCTTACTTGCCTTGTGTTACATGTTGGCATGGCAGCAGTAGGTCAGTACTACTGAACAAATTATGAGCGAAGACTTAACGATCTTACAGGCCCCTAGCTGGGGACAAAGTGGGGAACAAAAATGAAAGAGCTGTAAGTATCAAAGCGGTAGCAGGGACTGCAAAAAAAATGTAAACACCAGGATACAAGCAGCGGTTTCCATTTCACCTGTCTATGGCACATTTACTGGCTTTGACGTGAAATACATTAACAGTTCTGCTGGATTCAAACTCTCTCCCCCCAGTGCTGCTTTGGTACAGCCTTCCTCTTGACTTGGATTACATGTGACTCACACTGGATAAGAAAGATTACGATGACAATCCGAAAAGGAGGAAAAAAATCAAAGAAAAACAAACTGACTGCACTTCTCACTTACCTTTCACTGAAACCGCGATCACTATCTTGTGGGCTGAGTCTTGCCATTTTTAACAGTTTAGGCTAAAGTGAGTGGGACACCGGAGCTCAAAATGTTACAATGCAGGGGTGGACGCAAAACGTTTTGCGATTAACTTTTGCAAAATAAATAGGTAAACTATTAAATGCCTGTATGGATTATGTCTATAATGGGCCGATTTCAGTGGGGTGGCGATATAGGAAGAAAAAAAAAAAATCATAAAAGATGCTAATGAGAAGTAGAAAATGTCTAAAATGTGACCCTTTCAACACTTTCAGAGTAAGACGACCTCATCTGTGCATGTTGTTATGGTAATATTATCCATCACTGACGTCATAACAGAATAGGGCATGGGGCACGATGTGAAAACTCCAGTGAAGCTGATAATCGTTCACCGGGAAAAAGGTCCGAAGTATTTTCTGCCTTTCGAGCGACACAGCAATGTAGGGAACGATTCTTCCGCAGCTCCCCATCGCTGTTAACGGGATGTGAAGTCATCGTTCTCAGTGTGCGGACATGGACGTGAGACACGGCACGTCTGCGAATACTGAAGCGTTTGGGGACTTGGTCGATCTCCCCCACATTTCAAGCACAGTCTATGGTAGTGTTTCCCAGCCCAGTCCTCGGGGGTACCCCCCCGGTCAGTCCACGTTTTTGCTTCCTCTCAGCACACCTGTACCAGGTATTCGGTGTTCCTGATTGGCTGGGAGCTAGGAGGGAGCGAAAATGTGGACAGTCGGCGGTTCCCCGAGGACTGGGATTGGGCAAACACAGGTGTACGGCAATGTGGAGGTATTCGTCAGTTAGGTGACGCGCAGATGACTCGATTTTAAATTTTCATGCAGCAAAACGACGCGGCTGATTCATCCGACTAACACTCAGCAATTAACCCGATATACAAATATTCCAGGGTACCCAGCAACAGGCAGCACAGGGACTGGCTACGTGACTGGTTTGGCAAGCCGCCAGCTGTAAGGCACGTTTCCCAAAGCCTTTGTTGCTAATAAGGTTATTTGCTAACAACATTAGATAACAACTGAATGGTTCCAACTATGCAAGTCGATAACATGAGGTTTTGGGAAACGTACCTTTTACATTAGCGGGGTCTCAATATCTTCATAATTTACAGCTGGATAAACAATGAGCGTAATGTAACTGTCAACTCATTACCTACATGTCTAATAAATGTTTAATAAATCCCATGAATATCTTTAAAAAAAAAAAAAAAAAACCTCAAATGTGCGGCTATTTTCAGCAGCTAGCTTTAAACATGATGCTGACATTTGACCCCCCAGTATCTTGTAATGAATTTTAAGCGGTGAGGTAACTTTGACAGGCTTTCTTTTCCTACTAATCAGTTACACAGAGACGAGTGTTTATTTTATGTATGTATGTGCGTGCGCGTGCGTGCGTGCGTGCGTGTGCGTGTGTGTGCATGCCTGCTTGAGTTCCACGTGCAGCAGTGGGACAGAAACACAGGAGGGTTGTGGGTCGGCTCCCCGGCGACAGAGACTGAGGGCGGGGTACCTGATCGTCACTGAGATAGTTGGGCAGGCCTCCGACAAAGAGCTTGTGTGGCGAGTCTGGAACCACGGTGGAGACGACCCCTGCAGACAGAGCGGCACGGCGCCCAAAGCCGGCCGATCACAGCAAACCGTCAACATGCCGGATAATGACCACGAGCAAACGGCGCGAGTGAAATAAGCCAACTTCAAATCAGTATGACGTCGTTATCTCCTATATAATATCAGATAAATGTAACTCCAGCAAAAAAATACCTAAATACTGGGGCAGTTTGACGACTGTTTTTTGTCTCTCCCATCTTGCTCTCCATGGGAGATGCTGACACATGCAGCACCAGTCAAAAGTATGGACACACCTGCTCTTAATGCATTTGTCTCTATTTTAGCTGTTATTCACCTTATAGTAAAAGGCCTTTGGGCATGGAAGTTATGCATATGAAGTACTGCAAAGACAAAATTTTTGTCTCTTCAAAATAGGAGCCATTGGCTTCGATGACAGCATTGCGGACTCAACCAGCTAACATATGTACCCACCTGGACCGTTTCTCCAACAGTCCTCGAGTTTCCACAAGTTCTGCGCGCAAGCTGGCTACCTTACTCTTACTCTCATCCAACTGATCCCAAACCAGCTCTATAGAGTTTAGGTTGGGGGGCTGTGGGGACCATCTCTTTCCTAGTTCACAAGGTAATAAGCTACTTGCATAACCTTCAAGGTGGGCTTTGGGTCATTATCTTGCTGAAAAACAAGTCATTTTCAGTAGGTGTGTCCAGAATTTTTAACTAGAATAGGAGCCAGCAACCCTAGAACAATTTGGGGGTTAGGGTCCTTGCTCAAGGGCCCAGTGGTGAAATCACTCTGCCAACCCTGCCAACCAGCAACCTTCTTTTCATGGGCAAACATCACAGAGCCACACAACACCCCTATGTTAACAGTAAGAAGTGAGTGACTGAGCTGTGTGTGTGTGTGTGTGGCTCAGCTGGTTAGGATGCCAGCGTTATCATCAGAAGATCACTGGTTCACATCACTGGTGATCACACCACTGGGCCGGCGAGTTTGCTCTAGGGACAGGCTGACCCTGATTTCTCAAAAAAAAAAAAAAAAAAAAAAAACATTCTTCACTTTGGATAAAACTGTCTGCTAAATATTTACAACATTAAGTAAATAAAAGTGAAAGTCTCCCTCTTTATATGACAAGACATCCGCAGCTTGCGAAGGACAGTCAGTCCGTAACGAGTACAAAAAACTGGCCTTGCCGATCGGCTCTTCAAAGGTAAATAAAGATTAAGGTTATGACGGCGACAAGCAAAACGGACCTGGTACGTGGAAGGCGGGCTGCTCTGAGATGCCAGGCAGGGGGCGATAGTCGTGGGGCCGCCTGATTTTTAACGACTGACCCTGGAAAATGATGCCGTCGAAGGCCATTGCCTGCGTGGTCTCATCCACGGACCGAAACTAGGGCAGAACGAAGAACGTCGTTAATCAGGGAAGGCTGCGGTCTCCGCCTGGACACAGCAGCCATTAGGCAGGAAAGACTCTTACTTCAAGGAAGGCAAAGTTCTTGTCCTGGTTTATCTGAACAGCGAGGACGGGATTGGTGGGACCTTGACATAAGCCAGCCAATCGCATCTGGGTATTGAAGAAATCCGCCATGGCCTCCTAAAAAGACAGGCAGACACACTGAATGAAGACAGGCAGACGTCTGAAGACATCAAAACAGGCAAACGAGAAAAAAAATGACTGACAAGTCTAGTACATTTATCTATTTATTTTGCGGACACTTTCATCCAAAGCAACATACATTTCATTGAAGAAGCAGGACCAGACAGTTCCTAGAGCAAATAGTGCTTAAGGGCTGCGCTCGGGGGCCCAATGGTGAAATCACTCTGCTGCCCAAGGGATTTGAACCAACAACCTTCTTGTGACCGGCTCAGTGTCCTAACTCACTGAGCTACACATGACACCAGTATGCATGACAGAAGGCAACGCGGGACTTTGCCTGGACTCACCTCCGTCAGGCCGAAGGGGATGTTGCCGACATAAAGCCGCCTGGCCTGCCGGGTCATCTGGCTGCCGACCATCGGCACCTGGGTGGGCGTCACTGCCACGCCGCTGGTGGTGGATGTTGCCAGTAAAGCTATCGTGGGGATCTGCCCTGCAGCTGTGGGGAGGAGAAAGGGCTTCAAGACCCCAACCAGGGACGGCCAGAACATCCGGATCGTCGCCTTCATTTGCTTCTAACCCCTAGGTTTAAGCTCTCTTCACACTGTCTGAAATCATCCCAAGTGTTATTCCCTCTTTGACCAGCAGGGGGGAGGAGGGCACTCCAGAATAAATGCTTTCATTGCAACCAATATACCATAACCTTGCAATACTGAACTAGCACACATGGAAGCGTCGCATCCAAACCTTGCATTGCCTTGTACTGCATGGGGGTGATGTGCTCGAATCCCGGAGGGGGAACATCCCAGTACTTGTATGTCCTTTTCTTACGGCTTCTCCGAGGAGAGTAGCTGCCCAAACACAAAACAGAAGGTTGTTTTCCCCAAACAATACAGTGTAAACACTCAGAATCTGGCAAAAACAAACAGATGGCAGAATGTTTACATTTAACTTTGGATCGCAGGCAGTTTAAGGTCATGAGGGTGTGACCATGCGCCACTTTTTAGGCTGGCTTTGAGGTCCCATCGCTATGGCGGGGGCTACTTATAAACGCCAGTTAAAATTTAATATGGGTACAGTCCCCCTTCCCACCACGAAGAAACCAATTGGTTGATTGTGAAAGAAACTTGTTAAGAGGCCTCAAACCATGCTAGATATCAGCTTCAGTGCCTGTAACCGGGACCGTGAGGGGGGGTACCTGTGCTTCTTGTGCTCGCGTGAGCTGCTCCGTCGGTCACGACCCTTGCGGTCGCGGCTGCTGCTGCGCTTCTCGTGACTCCGCCCCCTGGAGTCCTTGCTCCAGCGGCGGTGCTTCTCGCCACGGCTCAGAGACCGGCTGCGGCTACGCTTCTTGTGTCGCTCCTTCTCCCGCTCTGGGGGACGACACCGTGGTACCAGTGAGACGGTGGGCGGAGCGACATGACTGCCCCCCTACCATCCATTTCGATAAATCCAAGATGTGTAACTCAGAGGGATTATGAATGTGTGTCCGGATGGTTGTGGGTTTGAAGCCCATGAGTCACAGAGTAATCATATTACCAACTTCCCTGGGGTGCTGGATGCTGACTGACCCAGCGCTATGCCTTAAAAGTCACTTACGGAGACCAAGATGTGGTACGGGGTCTAACTCCCCAGTTTCCTCACCAGAATGAAGCACCTCCATTCAATTCACATATTCAATCACACCCTCCTGAAACAAACACACCCATCTCTCAATGGCTAATAATTTCAAGGGCACAAGGACATCCCCTTGAATGTCAGTCTGTTGTGAAACAATAAAAACATAACCAGACTAATTAATGATATAGGAGCACAGTGGTGAGTACAGTTGCCTCACGCCTCCGAGTCTGGAGGCCTGAATTTTGCCTCTGCTCTCTGTATGGGGAATTTGCCTGGAATAGGCTCCAGGGGAGCCTGACTAAGATAACTGGTTGGACGATGGATGGGTAATTAATATCGTTTCAATCTGACAGACAGCACTTTATTAAACTAGCAATAAAATATCACCTTTCTATCCCAGCAGGTCCTTCATATAGAAGCTTAAATAAATCCCTGAAGGTGCAGTTTTCAGTGAAGCATTTAAACGCAGGTGCTGCTCGAGGAATCAGCTTCATGCATCAGTTATAACAGCGTTACGGTAATGCACCGCTGCAAAAGTACAGACACGGAGCGGCCAATGCATCTTACGTAAATCGGTAATAACCAATTACCGCAATCGCAGGCATAGTCAGAGCGCAGATATGAATGACTGGAACTGCTAGTTTATCAAACACGGCGGCACTTAGTGCTCGTCTAGCCGAATCAGGTCGTTTCGAATGACATTTTAGTGATTTAGTGATAAGGAGCTGATATGACAAGATTGCCATTTGATAGGTACATAAATCAATCCTACTTTCGACTCCGTTGTAACGCATGTTGTATATTTCAGTTGCGTTAGTATGGCTTAAGTTTATTCAGTTTACTGGATTCTCTGCACTTTAATGAAGTTATATGTGTATTGTTATATAACTGTACATCATTGTTAGTTACTGCTATCCGCTGTAAAGGTAGATACAGGTGCAAGACTTTGCAATAACGACCTAAAAGCAGTTGTTATGATTCCAGGGAACGCGGCTGATTTTTAGAGTCTATACATCATGAAGAAACGGCGATCGTGTGAGAAAGACTTATTCTGTACGGATGACAGGGCCAGCATTTCGGACCCAAGGGAAAGGCTATTGTGCATCGGAAAGAGACAAAATCATATCATTATATAGAAAACTCGTCGTAGTATTTAAAAACCAAGTAACTAACACTGTTATTAAGTGCGGACTTTAAATCAAGTGGTCGCGGTCGTTTTTATTTGCATAAAACTTTAAACGTGATCTTGAAAATATAACGCTTGCAACAAACATCCATGCATAGTGTGTTACTGCGAATGAAAATACGCGGGTCACAATTTATGATCCAAGTGTATAATGGTAAATAATTAAATAAATAAAACCGCAGGCTTTCACATCGAGTGCACCCCAATAACGTTTCATTGAAATGTCCATGTTATGTACGCCGGGCACTGATGGATGCAGGCCTAGCGATCTCTATAACAATGCCAAGCAAAGAATGTCACTGATTTACCAAAGCGGTCAGTTTTCGGGGATCCTGCGGCAGCTGGGAGAAGAAGAATCGGGCAGGTTTCAGAATCGGCGAGCGCTCGGATAAAAGGCACCGATTTCCCAGCCGCGCTTTTCTTTTCGGAACCAGCAGAAGTGCCCTCCGCACCATCCTCGGCGCTAGGACACGCCGGCCACTTTATTACCCTAAAACAGGGAGCATACACCGATCTTCAAAGCCAAACTTACCTTGCCGATTTTCGCTTAACTGCTTCTCAAACTCATCGAAATCGGACATTTTTCAGTCCGTACTAAAGACGTATTGCAAAATAAGCAGAGGTCCAACAGTAGGCCTTTGAATGGGCTACAGGCTGCATTGGGTTCTGCTGCTTTTTCTTCCGAGTCGCCTGCCCCTCCTCCCCCGAAGTCATCGGCTCTTCCTCGGTTGTATCACACACAGGTTCGGAAACATTCGATGCGCATTACCGTCCCCTCCTGCACTGGAGGGTTAAGGACAACGTGATTATATCGAACCAAAATTGAAATGTGCAAGTTGACTTTCCTAGTTATACGTCTTCATTTTTATTCTGGGTTTAACAACCATGAGTTTATGACGTATTTTACATGATTAGTTGGCGACTGGACCTTATTGTTTATATCTCTTATTAAGGATCCATCCATCCATACATCAATTATCAAAACCACACACTTACAATCCGAGTCTAGTTTCATATGCTGCGCTGCTGAGCGACCCGCAGAATATTATGCATGAGTACAAGTCACAAGCCCCGTTTCCACTAACACGGGGCCGGTTCTAGCTTGGTGCCTTTTGAGACCGAGGCAAAAAGATGCAGACTCTCCCCGTCGGGGAATCGAACCCCGGTCTCCCGCGTGACAGGCGGGGATACTCACCACTATACTAACGAGGAGATGTACGCGCACTACTTTTACATCTTCAAGATAAACAGCGGATGACTACTAACATTTGCGAGTAATCAATGACTGAGCTTCATGTCATGACCATGGTGCTCAAGAGAAGAAAAAATACATAATGTACGTCCACTGATACCAGAACAACCATATAGCTTTATACTAAGACGATGATTAAACGGAAAATTCCTTTACAAAACACTGCCACAAAATCATAGTTTCGCAATATTACATCGTGCAACGGGACACAGTGTAAGTACATGAAGTCGGTAATTAAATCAAGAAAAAAAAGTGAGAGGAAAAGAATACTTTTCTATTATCATATTTTTCTAACTGGCCAAACTGAGTCATATTTTGATTATACACACTAACAGAAAAACAGTGCAAATCTCCGGTAGTCCGTTTCACTTGCGCTCCGCTATGGGGCAGTAACAAGCAGAGCTTAAGTGTGGAAGGAAAAAAAAAACACAGGACAGCATCAATCCCAACTTCACAAACGCCGGAGATCGAGATGCTGTAAGCATGACAATTAACATCTTTATCCAAGGGAACAGCTGCAAGACACAGATGCCGCGCCTAACAAAGGTAGGATCGATTCCGAAGTTCAGGCATTTACAGACGCGGACTCTTCTGGAGTTGATTTTTTTCGGGAGATACGCATCAACTTCAAAAGTATGAACCGCATTATATCTATATCTGTTATGACGTTGTAGCTATTGATACTGATGCATCACAAAAATAATTTAAATGTTTTTTCATTCTGACATATGTTCGTTCGGACGAGGATTTTATTATATGAGATAAGTTTTAAATGAAAACTTTTTTTAATCTATATGATTAATTCTCGAATCTAAGCCAGACTTCACATAAATCATTCATTCATAAATATAATGGAACATACAACATCCAGGTATCCATGAAATTTATGATCAGGCTATACGTTTGTGATAACAACAAAACAACACAACATGTATATTTACAATATATGGGCCTATTGTTTAATATTGCCTCCAAATTATAGCCAGACAATAACGCAATAGGCCGACATCAAACTATTTTCATGTAAAACAAAAGTGCTGGCAGTTTGCTTGTGCTTACAGACCCCGCCTTGAGCCCATCCAGAAAGATCCCAAAAATAACCGACAAGCAAAGGTTGTAACAATCTGAGCATGTTTAGTTTAATGTAATCAGGAGCCGAATTAATAACGCGAATAAATGATCAAACCGAAAGTCTGTAGTCGGGAATATCCGATAACGTCTTTGACGTGCAGTTAAGATAGTCAGAGGAAAAACCTTGTAGTTTACTTATATATATGCCTAAATATATGAGTGTGTCTCTCCGGTGATTTAATGATGAATATAACGATTACATATCAAATCACACATTAAGCAATTATTATATTACTAGGTTGAACGTTTTCACTATGTCTGTCGTCACCTTGATTTCACGATTTTGACTATTCTTCTTATCCCAGATTGAACAAGTCATTGTGGCGATGCAAGATCCCGACATGGGGATAAAGATGAAGAATCAAAGACTGTTAATCACAGTGATTCCACATGCGATGACAGGTGCACGATACATATTTTACTTTTTAAAAATAATTTTTCATGCCGCCCGGGTTGTCTTACACCCGGCCGTGCAGTGTCCCGGGGGCCGGGTCCTAATGGTCATTTAAGCCCTTCACAGGAAAGCCCATACATCGGCGGTCTTCGGGAATCCTGTGCATTAAGACTGTCATCGATCTCCTTGCGCTCATATTTATTTATGTAATTTATTTATCGAGTTCAGCGTTTTTGATTTATGACGGCTTAATGCATTTCTCGACTCTAACTAGATGCCTTCCTCGCTATGCCTTCCCAGGAAATGATATCGTGGAGTGGCTAATTCAGAAGTACTCCATCATGGAAGAAGGTAGGGCCGAGAAGTATGTAGGGAAGCGTTACCTGGTGCTCTTATGTGAGGTTAATCGATTGTTTTTTTCCCTTCGTGACGACGATGGCGCCCCTGCTGGCGAAAGACGTCATCAGGTTTTTTTTTTTTTGTAATAAAATAACAGAAATAAACGAGTCTTTTGAATAATAAATACAAATGAAGTAATAGAATTTGTCATCCATACAACAGATTAGCCTAGCTGCATTTATGTGTAAGCATATGCAATTCACGTGTCTGACAGAAGCATGTTCTGTTCCATTGATATTGCTGAGCCTGTGAATTAATAAATGTCAGAATTGAGCTTGTCCATAACATAGACACCCCATTCGCCTGAAGCTTTTGGGATTTTCTTCCCCTGGCGTCAATTTATCTGCTGAATTATTTATCTTTCTGCTGAGAGGCTATTAGTACAAATAATCTGTAGGCCAGTCCCGAGTCGCGCCGCTACGCATGCTGAGCTGTACGGTTTGATAGTCCCGATGCAAACTTCGCTGATAGCCAGAGGCAGTCAGTCATGCCTGGAGAAATATCGCTATCCGTCTCCCTCATTATGCACTTCTGCAAGACGCTGTTGTCCTGAATTCCCGGGCGATGCAGATGAGGTTTTAAATAGCAAGGGAGCAGATTTCCCTGATTTACAGCCCAGATTGGAAAAGAAGTCGGAATGGAAAGGAGGGGACTTTTAGGCAGTAGATGGCAGATGCATTAACAGACTTGAATGGGCAAAAAACCTGTTGCCCCGGTAAGCAGTTACCCCTCCCTGTAAACACTAGGCTTCCCCCTAGCAGCGCTGTTGCTGCGCCGGTCTGAAACCCCCGGGAGCGCCTGACTGCCAATGGCCGCGGAGGCAGCCGGAAAGTGGAAAGTCCCAATTACTCGTAATTAATTATAGTTCCGATGAGGAATGCACCATCCCCGCGGCTTATTCTGTGCACCATGTCAACGTTTTTTCCAGTTACTTGCTATACCGTAAAATAAAATATAATATGCCTACTCAGTTTCTAGTTATCGTGTGTTCTACTGTATTCCACTGACAAAAATTTAGAGAATTACTATGCCTAAATCTGGGCTACGAGTAGTGGATTTGTTTGAGCTTTGAGTAGTTTACGTGGAAATGAGTGACCACTTTGTGTGTTTTCAGAGGCACTTCATGTGGGGAATCTGATCGTGAAGCACGGCTACATTTACCCCCTAAAGGACCCCAGGACGCTCGTCCTGGGGCCCGACGAGACGCCGTATCGCTTCCAGGTAACCTAAAACCACGGTTTCTTCAGATGGAGGGCAGCGCGAGAGGGTGGTGGCCATGTGGGGGGGCACGCATATCGAAACTATTCGTTGGAGAGACTGCGGAATTACCGTGTAGGACAGTATTTCTCAATCTGGTCCGGGCTCCAGAGCTGAGAGGGTGCAAAAACGTAGACTGTCTGGTAGGGAGCTGGGAGGGAGCAAAAACGTGGATCATCTGTGTGTCGCCGAGGACCGGATTGGGAAACACTGATGTATGAGAACCAATGCCAGTTAAAGTAGCAAAATGCCTTCCACCCGCCTTGTCCCTGACATGTTAAATCACAAAGCACCTTTGTCACGCTGCTTCTGAATAGTTTCAAATGACAGCATCTCCTTTTTGCTAGACTCCGTACTTCTGGAGCTCTCAGCAGTGGCCAGCCTCCGAGCTAGATTACGGTGATTACCAATTATTAATCATGTGCTCGCCTATTACATCATTACTTCCCTTTACTAGAATAATAGAAAAACACAGTTTCTTGCCATGTCTTTCTTTTGCTCTTCTAAAGCGATTTATTTGACTAAGAAGAATATCAGAAAGCAAGGGCAGCTGATAGACTATGAAAAGGTAAGAGAAAATTTTTATTTATGTACATTTCAATGCTATTCTTATTCGCTGGTCTGAAGCATTGCTTGATGAGATCATGTGATAGCTGAATGCTCATGGGAGTTTTACTTACACAAAATATTATGAGGGTAGAAGGAAAAATGATTGGTTCAGAGAGATAACCAATTAGATTGTACATGAGGTGGATCCGAGCAACTAGAGGAGGCAGGAGCAACCAATCAGATGTCTTGGTCCTGCCTCCTCTGCAATCTGATTGGTTATCTATCCGAACCAATCATTTTCCTTCTGCCCTCAGAACATTTTTGTGTAAGAAAACCTCCCACCAATTATGCACATAGTAGGATCGCACATAGACATCCACCAACTTGCCGCCATGTTGCGTCAGGGTCAACGCATTTTAGGTTCTCATCAGTAAGAGGGTTTGTGAATCCGACACTGCCAGCTGATATCCTGGGAGGGGTTCGGCCTGTGAGTCATAACGTGAACCCATGCAGCAACGCAGCCAGCCGTGCGACCTGGCAATGTCGCATTTAAACATCGTCTCCGCAGGACAGCTACAACATGTTGCACAAACGGATCAACCACACCTGGGACTTCGTGGTGATGCAGGCGAAGGAGCAGCTCAGGTAAACCCCACCCCAGCCCGGGAATACTGTCGCATCGAGCTATGAAATCAATTTCATAAATGCACACAAGGGGACAGATGAGAATGGATGAATAAATCTCGTATTAAGAGGATGATGATGTTACCTAAATTAAAAAGTAACATGGTGTGTGGTCATAATTTCCCTCCTATCTGTTAAATCAGACCTCAGCCTAAACACTAGAGTCGGAAATCCATTTCTAAGTGAAAAAGGAAACAGAAAAATGAAAACCCTACCTTGCAGTTCAGTGATTACCGCTATATGCTAATTACCCAGTATGCTTTCTGACTCTCCATCGACTGCTCTGCTCCTACCAGGGCAGCCAAACAGAGGCGCAAGGCGGACCGCATCGTGCTGGAATGTCAGGAACAGGCCTACTGGCTCGTCAACAGACCGCCAGTAAGCACCTCCCCCGAAACCCCTGACTCCCTACATCTGCCCCGGCGAAAACCCAGTATGCTGTGATTAGAGTAAAGCACACACTGGGTAAACCTGAACTCAATGCACCTTGGCAGCTCGAATATCGCCTCAGGCTGGGGGCGATTCTAGGATTTTTTTGAGGTTGTGGGGCAGAGTGGTGGCTCTGGGCCTAGGGATCTGTGCAAGCAAGTGGAAGGTTGTTGGTTCAAATCCTGTGAATGCCCAGAGTGATTCTACTCCGTTGGGCCTTTCAGCAAGGGCCTTAACCTGCAATTGCTTTGTCCTGGGTATGACATTAATCTACATGCAGGCCTGTTAGGAGATCCTTCAACTTACAGGGGAAACTTGGCAGGATTGGCAGGAAGGCATAGGCAGGGTCCCATTCCCCCACAGAGAGCTGGGGGGTTGTGCAGTTCTCTCCCACGACAACGGGTTTGTTCAATGAAGGAAGGCAAAGGAAACATCTGTAAGGACATATGGAACATTTCCGGTATAATTTTCGATCTCCGTCATCTCCAGAGCATTGAGCTCAGCAAAATTCACGGGGGGGGGGGGGGGGGGAGTTTTATCTTCGTTAAGTAAGACACACAGAGTGTCTCCATGCATACTTTGTGGGGGAGGAATATATCACTTCAGGCCTGATAACCCACTACTGCTTCAGTGTGATCATGAAATATTTACTTAGCTGGGAAGAAGCCTATGTTCTGTGGGACGAGAGCTTTCAGAAGACAGACAGGACAGCAGGCTGCGGGAATGAGCAACTGCACCCTCGCTGAGTGTAATTTGGAGTTCATGAATAACACAGGAGAGTGGAGAATGAAAGTGTGGGACAGGAGCAGAGTGTGGTGTGTATCTGGCTTAATCCCGGCCGTCACTAGGGCCCCTTTCTGCTGGGTGCGCAGCATCTCTCAGGGCTAATAAGCATCAGCGTTTATGTGGGCCATTATCCCCATCCGGGGCGGCATCAGGAGGTGGGAATGGCAGCCACGCAGCTGCGGATCACATCCTAAATTCAGCTTATTTTGCAGATGTACCTTTTATTGAGACTAGAGCAGTTGGGGGTTTAGGGACTTCTCTCAGGGGTCCAGTGGTGATGTCACTCTGCTGACTGTGGGATTTAAACCGGCAACCTTCCAGTCATAGGCGGCGACTGCCAACCCGCTCAGCCACACACCACCTTCATTGATGAAACCCACCGTTTTGACGCCAATTAGACGGAAACACAGTTGAGCCAAAAACCACGCAGCGTAGGGCCCCCCAGTCAGGTGCTGCTCGTGTTTAAAAGGCAGGGACGCTCTGCACTCTGGTACGGCCAGGTGGACGGGGGAAGCTGGGGGGGGGGGGGGGATTAAAACCAGCAAATGACAAAATGGCCGCTTCCTGCCTCCTTTCTCTTTGCCCGAGAAACACGAGACGCATCGCTAAGACTGGTGATGCTTGGATCTGGGAGAGAGGAGTGCGAAGGGACTGGGAGACGGCCTGAAGCTAAAATGCAGACATGCTGTGTTTGCGTCTCCCCCCCCACCACCCCCCCACTTGTTGGGCCTTTTAAACGAGCTGGAAGAGGATCCCACCTCCGGAATACCGGATCCATTATCTGACCTCTATTCCTGCGGCTCAGGCTTAATGCTGCATGTTAGCGGAGAGATAATGGATGTAATTGCAAATAGCAGCGTAATAATTTGCCAAATAGTCTCTCTGCTGTTAAGTCCTGAGCTGATCTGAAGCACTTTAATTGGGATTTAAGGAAACCATGTTAAATCAGATTGCATTCAGTATCGACATTTGGTTAGTTTATTCTGTAAAGCAGGGTACCCCAGTCCTGATCATGGATACTGTGTCACCGACTGGCCCTCCAGGACCGAATGGTCCTTTTGGAAAGCTGTCACACTGTCCCCTACTGGGCAGTGTCGCCATGGGCTGTACCCAGTGGCATCATGGGAAATGTGACCAGTAGTGCTAAGGGGTATTAATGCAGCGTTAGACCGGCGTCAGTCTGCTTGAGAGAAACGAGCTCACTCTTCATCTGAAGTTCAGCTAAGGATTTCTCACCCTCTGATTTTCTGCAGCCGGGAACATTCAGCGTTCAAGAACAAGGCCCTGAGCGAAGGAACCGGCACAACTCCCGAGTCCAGCTGGTCTGAGCTTTTTATTAAGCATATACATTTTTTCCGTAATGCCAGTACCTGCTGTTTATCGCCTCTGTCAGTCACAGGACCGGATCCGGGCAAACAAGAGAGCCGCTCGGGGCCTAGATAAGATCAAAGTCATGAAGAAAAAATATGTATATTAATATCTATATATATATGGCAGCTATAGGCAGAATAGGCTGTTGCCTTGGGCCCCCAAATTACCCAAGGAAGTGAAGTGATAATCAGTGTTTTTGGTGGGAGGGCATCCGAGGGAAGCTCGTGTGTGAGTGTGACAGCACTTCGTTGTGCTCATCTTTCTGTCTCACTTCTTCCTCACTTCCTGCTCTCGTTTTCCATGCTAACGTAAGTACGTCAGCAGTCCCACAATACATACTCGTAATAGTGCTATATTATTCATGGTTTCTAGACTGGATGTCTGCTTAGTAAAGCCAGGAGCTGAGTGTGAGCAGAATTCCTACTGTCTGATTCCTTGCATGTGATTCGCTCGTGGGAGTTTTACCCTCACAAAAATGTTCTGAGGGCAGAAGGAAAAATGATTGGTTCAGAGAGATAACCAATTAGATTGTAGAGGAGGTGGGTCTAAGGAACTAGAGGAGGCAGGAACAAGACATCTGATTGGTTGACCCCCCCCCCTCCTCTAGTTGCCTGTATCCACCACTTCTACAGTCTGATTGGTTATCTCTCTGAACCAATGAACCTTGTGCCCTCAGAACATTTTTGCGCAAGTAAAACTCCCATAAACATGTGGCTTATATCATGTTTAGAGACGGTTTTGTTTCTTCCTTCTTTACAGAACAGAACGCGGACTACTACAAAAGAGAGGTAAGCCTGAAAGAATTTAGAGTGAACCTATTTCAGCTGATGGGATGGTTGCCAAGAACAACCAAAGAGGGTGATTAAGTGGGCTCTTAAGAATGCTGTCATAAGAAAATTGCTTCGGAAGGATCTACATCTGTGTTGTCGTTTTCTTTTGTTGGCTCTCAGATATTGACAAATTCTGTTTAAAGGTACAACAGCATGGCTCTTATCAGGGCTTGGATGTGTACCATGCTGTGCCTTTTTTCTGACTCTTATATTCCCCGTGTGATTTTTCATGGCTCCCGACACCAGATTGAACACATCAGGAAATCCCTGGGCCGCTCGAGGGTCAAGTCCTCCATCTGCCTGGAAAGGTTGGATAACAGCCTCCCCCACCTACCCCCCCCCAACACCTGTGATTCAGCCTCAGTCCCAGCATAGCTGGGGGACCACTGGTTCGACACCAGTCCACATTAGTCCCTAACTGGGGGATATCTCTGGGTATTCTGTATACTGTGCCTCTGATTGGTGGGGGGGGGGATCTATTTCATGTTAATTCTGACAAAAATGCTGGGGACTGCTCTTTGTGAAAATCTAACCTCGTTATTTCGTTCTTTCGTCCATCTGCCCATCCATCTTTCACCATAAATCTCAGAGTCACACATATCCTGGATTAATGATGCCTAACTAATATTGAAACCGGTTGACTATTAAACTGAATTGAACTGTATTTAACTGCAAATAATTACTTAATATTGATCAGAAGGTCGCCGGTTCAAGCCTGGCTTCAGCACACTTGTGGGTCCTTGAACAAGGCCCTTAACCCCCAGGTTCCTGGGAGCCTCTACGGGCAGCTGCCCTTTGCTACCAAGCTTTCTCTCACCTATGGAGAGCAAGATGGAGGAGATGAAAAGAGAATTTCCTTATAGGGTTCAATGACGTATAATCATTTCGTCACCATTTCGAGCTCCAGTTTGCTGGAATATGCCAGCATTGAACCTGAATATTTGATGACTTGCAAGGATTATAGAAAGTAGGACTAAAACTGGGAATGGCTGGTCTTCTGTGTTCAGCTTCCTTAAGTTCAGCGAGCAGTACCTGAACCATGACCCCATGATGCAAGGCTGCCCCCCCAGCAACCCCTGGATAACAGATGACACGGCACTCTGGACGCTGAATGCCGACATGTGAGTGTGCGTTACCGCGCCCCATCCTGCCTCTTCAGGGCCACACCCCCAGAGGTGACTGTCGTCTCTTCACTTCCACGCCTCCTGGTGCAGGGTGGAGACACCCACCAAGCTGCGGGTGGAACGATGGGGGTTCGGCTTCACGGAGCTCCTTAGGGACCCTCTGGGACGGTGCAAGTTCAGGGAGTACCTGGAGAAGGAGTTCAGTGGTGAGCAGCATGTAGACCCCCCCGCCCAAGTAGATCAGCTTCATGGAGGCATCGTCAGCAAGTAAGAATCATATTCATTATTTGATCACTGCGGGCCTATTTGGGCAGTGTGTGACTCAGCAGATTGGGATTCATTGCAGGAGGTCATCAGCTCAAATCCCAGAGTCAGCTGAGTGACCTCACTATTGGGCCGTCGATCAGTTACTCCAGGGACTGACTGACCCTGCCCTCTCAAAAAAAAAAAAAAATAGGATCTAGCATCTGCTAAATTAATAATCATGATCCCTCTATGAAAGGCAATTCTCCTCCATATTGGCATCGTGATGAGCGCCTCCTGCAGGTAGCTGATGCATGCGCTGTTTCATTCACAGTGGAGAACCTCTGTTTCTGGGAGGCCTGTGAGGACATCCGGCACGGCGAGAGCGCTACGATCCCGCAGAAGGTGGAAGAGGTCTACAAGTGAGTGCGACCTTGTGGCCCAGTGGGACAGTTTGCATCCCAGTTGAATTTAGAGCAGGCCCTGATGTGGCACTTGCTTACTCCCAGTGGGACTGCAAAGCTCAGGCTCATCACTTCCTTCCCCCCAGGCAGTTCCTGGCCCCGGGAGCCAGCAAGTGGGTAAACGTGGACAGCAAGACCATGGAGAAGACCCTGCAGGGCATGAAAAGCCCACATCGTTTTGTCCTGGATGACGCCCAGATGCACATCTATTTCCTGATGAAGAAGGTAGGAGCATTAACTGTGCACAGCCATGAA
>NW_026043544.1:0-36800 GCF_023856365.1 Brienomyrus brachyistius
TCAGAGGAAACAGTTGTTGCACAGAGGCTTATATGCGACCATGTCAGAGTGTGTGGGGGAGCAACCAAAGCGCCTCTGACCAAAGGTGAAAGATGAGCGAAAAGCAAAAAAGAAAACTTGAGGAACTCAAGAGGAAGAGAGTCTCACTGGAAAGTGTATGTGAGAGTTTACAAAAGGATGCTGAGCACATGGCAGAGGAAGCAGAGAGTGCTGCTGGAACCAAAAGGGCAACATTACTTACCAAGTCCAATACTCAGAGCCGACGAGCGAAGGAGGAGAAAGAGCAGTTGGTGGTCTTAAATGCAGATACTGAAGAATAGGCTACTGAACTGTGACTCCTAACACATCAAGAGTGAATCGGTGGAAACAAAAATATTTAGGTTCTTTGCATTTTTGGAGTATTTTACTTTCTGTGCCTGTTTGTACATTGTTCACAGCCATAATACTTTATAATTACAAGGTAGTTTTATGTTAGAGCTCTTGCTCCAATAAATATGTGCCTTGTAATTAACTAAATTCTAGGCTATTCAGTTTTTTTTGCCCTCGTGATGGTCGTGGGTTGTGAAAAAAGCCTTCTTCTTAGGGGTACCGCTGGGGCCAGCCGGGCGTATGTCGTGGCTTCAGTGAGTACTTATGTTTGTCATGCTGCCTGTGTACTTTATAGCGGCACAACATATTTCTGCAAATTGCATGCGTCAAATTGTCTGTCTCTCTTAAAAAATATGAAGTGTCACCAAAATTTTAAACGGGGAATCAATCTCAATGAAAAATATTCGTCAAGTAACGTTTCTAAAATAATATAGACATACTAATAATTATATATTAATAAATCGGATGAACGATGCATCCCAAATTGTATCCGCTGCGCACTTCTTAATCAGGGCAATCGCATCGTGGAGGTTTCTGCAGACGCCCAAAAAGACTTACTTAAGAAAACTGTTGCATGATAATTTGTACCATTTTCAAGGGTGGGGGGCGTGCAGTAGATGCCCCCTTTATTTTTGTGCTTCTGCCGTTCAAACCGAGCAGCACTGAGTTTGTCATGGCACCTGACGCCAAATCTACTGCTTAGCTGCTACAGACAGAACTATCTTCAAATCACCACTAGGGGGTGTCAATGCTGCAGCTTCGTTCTATGGTTGATCTTTTTCAAAGACAGTTTTTTTTCTCTCTCTCCACATAATCAACTTAACTGATTAGCGTGCTTTCATAGTAATGGTTTTTAATCCGTGTTAATCTTCTGAACAATGACTAGTAAAGGTTCTATGAGGTTGTCCTACTTACTATGGATTTTAAGTTTTTTATCAAGGTGTTAAAACGTACCACAGTTGCCAGTCCTGTGTTTTATGTCTAGCAATTTGTACAGTTTCTTCAGTATAAACACATGCCATGATCTGTGAGAATCTCCTCCAGAACTCTGCATTTCCTCAAGATCTTTTTGTAATATTGCATCATGGCACTGCTCAGAACAACACAGATGGTGCATAACAACACAAGGGAGTACAAGACAACATGGTGCAGAAACAGTGCGATACAAAGCAGGACAAAACTGGATGATACGTGGTCAGTGGTGGATAAAGTGCAGTAACAGCTGTACAGTGCAGCTGCCGTGGAAATGACTGTTACAGGGGATGCAAAAGCTGCAGGTTTGAATTGTTTGGCGAATGAAGCTGTTCATGAATCTGCTAGTCAGTGTTTGTGGATGGTGGTCAGAGTCCTGGATTATAGACTGAACCTTGTTACTGTGGCAGTTAAAGTACAGCTGGTCAATGGAGGGCAGTTCAGTGCGAATGATGTTCTTAACAGACTTCGCAATGTACTGCCTTCCTGTCATGTGGCTCCACCATACCATAGTACTACTGTAAGAACTAGGGATGTAACGATACATTCAACTCACCATTTGATACGATTCACGATTCTGAGTTCACGATACAATTTTCTCATTTTTTGCAGAATGAGCTGCAGACAAATATATTCAAAAATATTCTTATATTTATCTTTCTGAACTGTTGACACTGTTGTGAACAGTGCAACTGAATTTGAATAAAATACTGTTGAAAAAAATCCCAAATCAAAATAAGTAAATAAAAAAAAATAAATCAAATAAATAAGCTAAGGTTTGCATGTGCAGCTTTTTAGCGTGCTTTGCCCTTTTAATAATCTTCACTCAGCTCACGGTGGTGCCAGTGGACCTGTTTGTGTATGTTATCAGTCTATTACAATGTTTGCATGCAGTTTATGTCTTGTCTGTGCTTTTCTCGCTGTTTCCTCCTCGTTTGTGATTACCGGAAAGCTAATATGCTGCCACACCGCCAATTGAAGATCGGGCGGTGCGTCCATCCATCCATTTTCTGAAACCACTTAATCCCAACTGGGATCGCGGGGGAGACCGGAGCCTATCCCGGGAACAAGGGGCGCAGACAGGAACCAAGCCCAGGCAGTCACCTACACACCGCAGGTCGCACACACTCACACAACTACAGGGCCAATTTAGACTCACCAGTCAACCTATCCTGCATGCTTTTGGACCGTGGGAGGAACCTGGAGTCCCCGGCGAAAACGGGGAGAGCATGCGAACTCCACACAGAAAGGGCCCTGGACCGAAGCCAGCACTAACCACTGTGCCGTCCTCAGTTTCAAATTCATTCATCATCTCGCGTTCGCTCAAAACCAAAAACTGACGTACGATGTCGACGTGATACGCAGTGACATCTGACGTCAAACTCACATTGTGAAATCAAATGTAATATTACACCAGTTTTTCTGTTAAAGTACTGTGAAGTACTCCTACAATAGTGATTCATTTTCCACATCAGCCGGTTTAAATCTTCATGCATTTGCACCGATTTTTAACTGATTTGTGATTCATCATTACATGCCAGGGCCAGCAGCTCTGCATGGCTCGACCCTCATAAACATTCTCCACACATGCTGTTCAGGCAGTGGCCACAGAAATTCCCCCAGTGAACTTTATGCTTTCTGTCGGAGAGTATGCTGTGTTCTGGCCTTAAACCCTGCATACTACTTTGCAGACTTTGATCCTCTTAACAACAATTGGCATTTCTGGTGGCTGAATATCCATCCATCCGTCATCCAACTGCATGCTTAAAAGCTGTGAATAATAGTAATAATTCTTAAAATTGCAACTATCTAGAATTTCAGCCTAGTTACTCAGCTAAATTACTATTTAAACCTAGAATAATTTCTATAAGGGGCGGCATGGTGGTGCAGTGGTTAGCACTGTCGCCTCACACCTCTGGGACCCGGGTTCGTGTCTCCGCCTGGGTCACATGTGTGTGGAGTTTGCATGTTCTCCCCATGTCGTTGTGGGGTTTCCTCTGGGTACTCCGGTTTCCCCCCACAGTCCAAAAACATGCTGGGGCTAATTGGAGTTGCTGAATTGCCCGTAGGTGTGTGTGTGTGAGTGGATGGTGTGTGAGTGTGCCCTGCGATGGGCTGGCCCCCCATCCTGGGTTGTTCCCTGCCTCGTGCCCATTGATTCTGGGATAGGCTCCGGACCCCCCGCGACCCAATAGGATAAGCGGTTTGGAAAATGGATGGATGGATAATTTCTATATGTGTGATAGAATCAAAAAATATTTTGTTTTACATATAAATCTTCACAAGGTGTATTACACATGGTATTCCCCAGACACCGCCACCCCAACAGATGCTTTGTTTGTTAAGACAATAGCTCAGAAAGTGGTTGATCGATCTTTTGCAGCTTTTACCAAGGTTTGTACAAGCCAAAATTAAATTTTGAAACGGATCCCTGCCACACCCTGCCCTCCTGAACCTCCCGTTTCCTCCCTAGTGTGGTATAACGTGCCATGCCTGTTCCGCGTTTGTTTTACCTCTCCTTCCTGCCCTTGTGTTACTCATTTCAGGTGCCTCTAGTTTGCTCCCTGCTTAGCCTTGTATAAATGTGCTTCTCAGTCCTGCCTTTAATGTTGCTGCTGCTGTTTGCCTGTGTGTTCTTCCCTGCTTATGATTCCCCCGTGATCCAGTTGTGATCCAGTTGTCTTCATATCATGTATTCACATTCCTCAGCTGAGAGTGAACAAAGTTCTGTGGAAAGTATCTGACTACAGATAGACTTTCACCCAGTTCTCTGCGGGAGCTCTGATTACAGAGTGACTCCCCGACTACTTCTGAAGCCCTTCCTTAAGTATCCAGACCAGGTGATGGCATGTTTCTGAAGACTGACTAATTTCGGTCAATGGTTAATTTTAGGGGCATTGCTGACCTTGGTTCTCAAGTCCCCAGCCAATCAGATCACTTTAGGGGGTGGTTGTAATTCCCTTGTTCTACCATGAGAGAATCTCTCTCAGTTTGGTGGGTTGAGCCGAAGTTTCTGTATTTCTCTTAGGAAAAGCTATACTGCCTTAAATCTGAGAGTATAATACTCCTCGTCTCATGCCTATTCAAACGAGACCAAACATGCGTGTATTTGTCCCTAACATCTATGTGTGCTGAGTTATCCTGTTTATAGTGGAAAAGGTGTCTGTGTCTGGAGGCTGACAGCTGTTGTTGCTGTGGATTGATTGTGGAACTCTGGTCACTCCGGGGGTGAAAGGTCTTGCTTTTTCTGTGCTGCTCCAGTTATTCCTATCCAGTCTCTCAGGAGCCGGCAGGCCTTTGCCTTCCTTAAAAGGGGTGGTTTGACGAGTTGAGTCCAGTCTTGCCTGGGCCAGCGGAGCTCTGAAATAGACTGATGCAGGCTGATCAGAGTTGGGGCCTGCAGGACCTATAAGTTTTATGTCCTTACAGAATGTAAGTGGCATCATACTAAACTAGTGGTGTTCGAACTAGCATGGAAAGAGGCTATGGGTAGCTACAAAAAGGCTCTTAGTGCCGCCAAATCATCTAGTATCTATCAGAACTAATTGAAATAAACAAAAATAATCCTAGATTCCTATTTACTATGGTGTCCAAGCTGACTAATAACCAGACCACTGGTTATTTTCCAGTGACGACTTTATGAAACTTTTTGACCAAAAATATGCTCAATTAAACAGAACATTTTGAATATTGAATATTGGTTAACCAGTCAGAACTGATGTACTTAATTTTATCTTCAAATTCATCTACTTGTATGCTAGACCCTGTTCCATCAAAATTATTCAGCGATGCTCCCAGCATTGATTGAACCGCTACTAGCAATAGTTAAACTAAAACATATAATCATATTACCCCAATTTTATCTTCACTGCACTGGCTGCCAGTTAGATTTCGTGTTGACTACAAAACACTGCTCTTAACCTATAAAGCTGTAAATGGTCTTGCACCGCAGTATGTGAGTGACCTCATTTGCGTTCCGAATCATACACTTAGATGACGAGATGGAGGTATTCTATCCGTACCCAGAATAAAGAACATTACCTTTGGGGGAAGAGCATTTGCTCATAAAGCACCACAGCTATGGAATAAACTTCCTATTAGTGTTCGGAACTCAGACACAATCTCTGCTTTTAAGTCAAGGCTTAAGATGTACCTCTTTCGCCAGTCTTTTGGATAGTTAAATCTTCTTTTCTAAGGTGAATGGGAAATCTGGAGGTTCATAGTTATTTGAGATTGAAGGGGAAAGGGGGGATTGGTGCTGTCGTCCTGCCACTCTCGCCGATCACTTAAGCTGTGGATGGGAGGTGGCTTGACGCCAAAACCTCTGTAAACCCTCATGCCTGTGCTTCCTTCCAGGTCACTCTTTTAGGCAGGCTGTCATAGTTGCTTTAGTCCTGCCGGTTAGGTGTAGGGCAATAACTCTTCTCCATCTTCTCTTTTTCGAGCTGATACCGAGCCGACTACACCGTGTGAACCCGCACCTGGACTCCTGGATATAACTACATGAAACCAACTGGGACTTTATAACTATATGAACTCTAATGAATGTCAATGTAAATGCAGTTTCATGCTCCTTGGTCGCCCAGAGGAGGATGGGGTCCCCTTCTGAGTCTAGGTTCCACTCAAGGTTTCTTCCTGCTAGAGGGAGTTTCCTTGCCACTGTCGCCTCAGGCTTGCTTGGTGGGGTTCTGGCCGGTTAAATGTAAAGTGCTTTGTGACAATGCATGTCGTTAAAAGCGCTATATAAATAAAATTGAATTGAATTGAAGTGCTTCCTCAGATTCATTTTTAAATGTTCTCCAGCTAATTTCCACTATGGCCACGAGTTCTAGTATTTTAAATTAATATTGAAATGGTCATTTGGCTGAACAGCATCCCGACCTGTTAGAATCTTATATACCTGGATCATGTCCCCCCATAGTCTCCTTTGCTTGAGGCTAAACAGATTCAGCTCAGCGAACCTCTCCTCATAAGACATTCCTCTAAGTGCAGGAATCATTCTAGTCATCCTACGTTGCACCTTTTCCAAGGCAGCAATGTCCTTCTGAAGGTATGGTGACCAAACCTGCACACAGTATTCTAGGTGGGATCTTACCAAGGAATTATATAATCGTAGCATCACTTCTCTTGACTTACATCTCTAGGTGTGTGGAGTTTAATCCAACATCCTTTTGCCTTTTTTTAATGCTTCCCCACACTGGCAAGAGTGGGACATGGAAGTATCAACATACACACCGAGATCTTTCTCGTAATCAGCTACCTTTATTTCAGTGGAACCCATAAAATATCTGTACTTTACTATATTTACTATATTTCTGCTCCCTGCATGGATTACCTTATATTTATCTATGTTAAATTTCATCTGCCACGTATGAGCCCAGTCGCTAATTAAATCCAGATCCTGTTGTAGCCTCTCTGGACATGAGACATGATCTAACATCAATCAGAAGATACCACACCAGCAGATAATGATTTCTGGAATAGTAAAGTTAAAGGTTGGCTAATAATACCCCTCATCTCTTTTAAAACTATAGATAAGATGCCATCAGGGCCTTGCGATTTATTTATTTTGAGCTTAGCTAGGCTTTGTACCACATCAGCCTCAGTTATACATATATTGGTCATAGACATCGTTGTATTTGTACTAAATGGTGGTAAGCTATTCTACTGTGAACAGCCATTGTAAAATAATCATTAAACTCATTTATATCAATTTCATTTTCAATTATAAGGCCCTTACTATCCTGCAAATGAGTGATTTTCAGCTTTTAGAGCTCTTTCGGAGTTAAAATATTGGAAGAAACTTTTAACGTCATCCTTATAACTGTTATTAACTAAACCTGTAGACTTAGATACTCCTGCTTTATTTTGAAATCATTAGTTAATTTCCATTTGTGGAAGAAAGCCCTTTTGCTCCTGACTTTATTCTTAATTTTCGTAGTAAACCACCTGTGACATCGCGTGCTGGACGAACAGGCAGGAAGCGAGGAATCAAGGATCCGGGAAACGGAGAGTCGGGAATGAGGGTTTATTGATGAAAACAGGTACCAACAGCGAGAGATTTCAATGACAGGACTGGGGAAACAGACTTGAATGTGGACTAAATACACAGGACTACTCAAACTGACAGAAAACAGCTGGTTACAATCGGGGCAGCACACATGGTTAATGAGGGGGCGTGGCACACACGAGGATCGTACAAGCAGGTCATGACACCAGCTTGGTTGCAGTTTCCTAGATTTAGTTTTTCTGGAAACGGGTATGAAGTTCTTTTGCACTTGCAACAATGTGCTTTTAAAAAATTCCCATGCCTCTTCCACAGTATTGCTATTTAACTCCATCCGATTTACAGTTTCTAGTTTCAGTCTCATACCATTGAATTACCCTTCCTAACATTGTATACTTTTGTTTTGGACTTGGTTGAAGACTCAGGCAGCAGGAGTTGCCCCAACGTTGGTATGTCCTTATCCATAAGGGGGAGTAAACGTTCTGGTTTCCCGACCTTATAGATGAAGGAGTTGGGGGATGTTGCCAGTGACCTGCCGGATTCCAGGCAGAACAGGCCTCGCTATGCCACAGCCCTTCAGAGACTGGGCCTTCCGTGCAGAACCTCTGCATCCAAATTAGACCAGTTGTTTAACAAAACCCTAAAATGGGGTTATTTTTGACATGGAACGGGACTTTGATTCAACAACCCATTACTTAGTTGCGGCAAGTACCCAATATCAAGTATAGCTGCAAAGAATCTGCCAGAGATTTTCAGAGAAGTTCCCCAGATGCATGGACTGGACTAAGGTGCGTCAGATTAAACAGGAGCCTGGTAAATTCTGTGAGCCCCACGCCAAGTGACTGATGGAAACATACTCCAGCTACAGTGAGATGGACCCTCCAGCGGACCGAGAGTGGGATTCCCTCTGGGAGCGACAACTCGTGCAGTTGCTGGTGGATGAGCTGCAAACAGACATCAAGAAGGACTTCCAACCTCACAATCATTTACCAAACCACTTCAGGTAACTTGTAAAGATGTAGGTATTGGAGTATTCACACATTCATTTGCAGTGTCCACCTCCTGTCCGGTAAATTTGGCAGGACAAAATTTGAATAACCTATAGGCCAGACTCATGAATGCGGCTGAACGAGTAAAGGTAGAACAGGTGGCCAATCCTGTTATACAGTCCTAGTAGATTGAGAACCACCTGATTGCAACTGTAGTTGGAATCAAGGGCTGAGCAGCATGGTGGCCTGGGGGACAATTATGAAAACACAGACCCACTGATATCCTTAAAACCCACAATCAAAAGAGGAGTCAGGATGGCCAGTGACATGTGCTGGCTAAATGGGGACAACAAAGAGAGAACAGAACAAGGCAGGGAGGGATTCTGACACAGGTGCCATGCTACTTTGTTTAAATATGCTGTAATGTTTTAGTGCAAGCCTTAGACAATGGAATCTCTGAATGACGCCGCAGTCTGGCTCTTTCTGAAGGTCCTATACTGTAACCGTCCTGAGAAGTTGTTTGCATGCACTTGCTGCCTTGACACTTGTTGATGTGCGTGTGCCCTGCTCGAGCAGTAAAGGGGAGATCACATGCAGAGCTGATTTTCTGTAGTTCCTTAGAATAAAAATAGAATATTCTCTTCAAATAGGAACACATGCTGCGTTTGATTATTTCACTCCAACTCGGACAAAAACGTCACGAAAAACATCACTTCCCATTAGAAACGCCTCTTTTATGACGTTAATGTCTGACAGAATCTTCTTGTCCGAGTTGCCCCTGTGACGTAATTTCAACATGGCGGCTTACACACTCAACATTAATTCTATTTTACAAATCCTTAAAAATGTTTATTTTGTTAAATTTATTATTATCCCATCCATCCATTTTCCAAACTGCTTATCCTACTGGGTCACGGGGGGTCCGGAGCCTATCCCGGAAGCAATGGGCACGAGGCTGGGAACAACCCAGGATGGGGGGCCAGCCCATCGCAGGGCACACTCACACACACCATGCACTCTCACATGCATTCCTACGGGCAATTTAGCAAGTCCAATTAGCCTCAGCATGTTTTTGGACTGTGGGGGGGAACCGGAGTACCCGGAGGAAACCCCACGACGACATGGGGAGAACATGCAAACTCCACACACATGTGACCCAGGCGGAGATTTGAACCTGGGTCCCAGAGGTGTGAGGCAACAGTGCTAACCAGTGCACGACCATACCGCCCATTTATTATTATTATTATTTATAATTATTAGTAATTATTAATGTAATTGCACGTGTTCGATTTAGAGAATACCATATTGTGACCGTAAACAGTATCCTAACATGCAATATCAGATTTTTACCAGACTTGTTAGTGTTTTTGGTTTGTTTGTAGTTTGTTTGCCTCTCGAAAAAAGAATATCGCTATGAATGTACTAAAATACTTTATAAAGCT
Organism: Brienomyrus brachyistius; assembly: GCF_023856365.1. NCBI lineage: Eukaryota > Metazoa > Chordata > Actinopteri > Osteoglossiformes > Mormyridae > Brienomyrus > Brienomyrus brachyistius. The sequence goes on from NW_026043544.1 coordinate 9,780, forward strand.
TTTAATGTGGTTTGACTAGTTCCTGTTTCTTGTTTATTTGTCTGAAATAATAATCTTACTCCATAACTGCTAAAATATAAAGCAACAACACAGCAGCGTATTCATGGAGGCAGCCATGTTTGTTCCGAGTTGTGCTAGCTTGAACGGGAGATTGTTGGATGTGATGTCACCCAATTTGGAATTTCCAAGTTCCGAGAGAAAAACGAACGCACCACAAGACTCTGGCTGGAAATTTCTACAATAGAGCCATTTAGTTATTTCTAGAAAAATATTTAGAGCCAATGACCTGATGTCATTGTAACACAGGTCACTGTCCGTGGTGCTGAATTCTCTACTTGATGGGCTGGTGCTGAATGAATATGACAGCTGGCCAACATGTCTGTGTGCTTCCACTGACTGGCACCCAGACATATAATGACTTTTAACAATGAGGAGGGAAACGTCCAGACAGGAAATTAGTCAACAGTAATTAGTAATCACATATAGTTCTCATTTATCATGATGTAAAATTCAAAAACCTTTTTTTTATTATTAAGGGATAAATGTAATTGAGTTTTAATGTATCCTTTCCGCTCTTAAAATCGCAAATTATTTCTGACTATTAATCTGCACATTTTAATAATTTCATTAATATTACCTAATTGGTTTGTCTTTTTTATTAAATTTTAAAACTAGCTGTACAATTGTTGATGTTGTTGCTGTTCTGAATGTCATTGGCCTGTTGCCTTACGTCTGTCTAAACATGAGTGAGGGGATGGATGCACTATTCTATGGGGGCCTCTGTAGAGAATAAATGATCCTAATTTTATATTGAGAGAGATGGTTAATTCCTTTTTAATCCATACTGCGTTCAGAGCCCCTGTTCTGCCGTTGATCACTGCTGCATATCATCCCCAAACCAATGGCCTGGATGAGAAAACGAATGATGACATAAAATGGTAAGTCTGTTTTTGAGGTTGTTTTAGAACTGTGTGAGACAGGCTCTATTCTTTTAACATTACATCAGGAATTACTGATATTATTGACAATCAATCCCTTAATATACAGTATCTCACAAAAGTGAGTACACCCCACACATTTTTGTAAATATTTTATTATATCTTTTCAAGGGACAACGTTAAAGATATGAAACTCTGATAGAATGTAAAGTAATCAGTGTACAGCTTGTATAATGGTGTAAATTTGATGTCCCCTCAAAATAACTCAACACACAGCCATTAATGTCTGAACTGCTGGCAACAAAAGTGAGATTAAAAATGATTTGTGGCAAGATCGGATCATGTGTGTTGAAGAGTTTCTTATGACTGACAAGTAGTTATTTAAAAACATATCTTGAAACAGCAAATTACATTGTTCTTAATGCTTTTAGAAAATGACTCTTTATAATGATCTGTGAATAATAATAATTTGCTATGAATGTTTTTCCACTTCAGCTTTCCACAATTATTCTTCCCGATGAGAAAAGCTACGGCACGTTTTTTGATGAAAAAAATAAAGTAGTTGAGACAATAAGCAACAACAGCTGAAAACATCTCCTAGTAACAGGAAAAACAGAAGCAGGCATGTGGTAAACGAATACAAAAGAGGTACCAAAACACAGTTTATCATGTTGGAGATGAGGCGCTTCTGTTCAACATGAGGAAGCGGGGACGGAAAGGAGGAAGAACGGAACCGGATTTTACCGGACCTTATGTCATCCAGGCAATATGTGGCAAGCTGGTTACACTGTCTAATTCTGAAGGGGCAACTTTAAAGAACAAATACAATGTAAACCACATACAGAAGGAGCCAAACTGATGTCCCAAGTCAGGAATCACACAAGGTGCCAGAAGAGTATAAGACCAGTAAACCTCCCTCTAGCGCAGAGCTTCTGACAATCGAGAAGGATGCTGACAGTTGAAAAAAAACTCATGTCTGTGTGTTATGAAAGAATATCAATAAATGTTTCCGAAAGGGGATGACTCATTTGGTAATTATTTACGGCTTATGTTATGGCTGCCAATTTACAGTCTTTACTGAAGTCTGACTTCTTTTGAGTCACCTTTAATATAGATTGGACACTCTCTATGCAATGTGCAATACTTACATAGATGGTAAATGTTTACCTGCTTGCACAGATGGATGATTAGGTAATTAGTGTAAGTGTGTGTGTGTGTTCAATCGCATGTATGTCCAAGGTCCATAGTAAATAATATACACTGATCAAGAGATGCCCGAAAGTGGATAAAAGAGGACATTAGTGGGTGCATCACTTAGTGTAACGCGTGCAGGAAAATGAGCAGGACTGCAAGCCATATAATGACCCTTGTCTAGCTCTTAATACAGTATGCATACAGTGATGTATCTACAATGGACAGCTACTATGAGCAGATAGCACAGTACAGGTGCTTATAAGATCTGTATGCTATTTCCATCCATCCATCCATTGTCCAAACCGCTTATCCTACTGGGTCGTGGGGGGTCTGGAGCCTATCCCGGAAGCAATGGGCACGAGGCAGGGAACAACCCAGGATGGGGAGCCAGCCCATCACAGGGCACACTCACACACTATTCACTCATACATGCATACCTACGGGCAATTTAGTAACTCCAGTTAGCCTCAGCATCCATCCATCCATCCATTGTCCAAACCGCTTATCCTACTGGGTCACAGGGGGTCCGGAGTCTATCCCGGAATCAATGGGCACGAGGCAGGGAAGAACCCAGGATGGGGGGCCAGCCCATCACAGCTCACACTCACACACCATTCACTCACACATGCACACCTACGGGCAATTCAGCAACTCCAATTAGCCTCAGCATGTTTTTGGACTGTGGGGGGAAACCGGAGTACCCGGAGGAAACCCCACGACGACACGGGGAGAACATGCAAACTCCACACCCATGTGACCCAGGCAGAGACTCGAACCCGGGTCCCAGAGGTGTGAGGCAACAGTGCTAACCACTGCACCACCATGCCGCCCCCTGTATGCTATTTCATTCTATAAAAAGAAACTTACTGTACTGTACAATAAAGTATTTCACCACTGCTTCTTCCTCAGCTCCCACTGTTTGCTAGCACATGCATCTTTTGATTTCTTAGTGCAATCTGTGCTTTATTTTTTTTTTGTGAAATGTAAGTGCAGTATCTGTTTATTAAGTGCTGTGGTTTAATATGTACATTATTATTTCAGTACTGTGTATACTGTCCTTAATGTCTTGCCTCTCTCGTATAACTTGAGATACGCCCAAATTGACTTGCAACAAGTGGTCCTGGTTCCAAATGCGGAAGGCGATGGATACCTGTATTTTATATGCTGTAGTGTGCTGGGTGTCAGACATTGCAATGCACCTTGCTTTGATCTTGACCTGTTAGATCAGAGGGAGGTAATCTTATCCAGAAAGGGCCACTGTGTATGATGGTTTTCACTGCAACTCTCTGAACAGCGAACCTAACAGTTATCCCAATACCTTGATCTTGCTAGCATATTTAAATGTGTACCTATTCAGGAATAGAGTGGTGAAGGCATTCAGAGGAGGACTGATGATTATCAGAGGGAACAAAGGGGCTGGGTACTTGTCAGTATCCAGTAGAACCACCAGACTCCTACACTGAATGGTTCTGGATGTGGCACAGACGTTAATCCCTCTGTATTAGGGGATCCGTCTCCAGTTTGTACTCTTCTAGTTAATAGGTAGATTATCAGGCAGTTTTTCACCCTAGTCCAGTACTCATTGACAGCCTAATACACCGTGTTTCAGTTTGTCTTGATAGTCAATACATGTCACAGGATGTACATTACTCTGATGGGCAGGCCCTCTTACATATGATGGAAATTGCAATACCTACTTTTGGCCACGAGATGGCAGCAAGAAAATAGAAAAATTATTTTCCCACGGTCTACTAGCAGCTTTTAGATGTTAATTCTTCATAAAAATAATTTGACTTGATCCAATGTATTTTTAATACAAACAATTACCACACAAAGCTGCTAGTTTCCTCCGGTTTCCCCCCACAGTCCAAAAACATGCTGAGGCTAATTGGAGTAGCTAAATTTACCGTAGGTGTGCATGTGTGAGTGAATGGTGTGTGAGTGTGAGCTGTGATGGGCTGGCCCCCCATCCTGGGTTCTTCCCTGCCTCGTGCCCATTGATTCCGGGATAGACTCCGGACCCCCTGTGACCCAGTAGGATAAGCGGTTTGGACAATGGATGGATGGAAATAGCATACAGATTAAGCACCTGTACTGTGCTATCTGCTTATAGTAGCTGTCCATTGTAGATACATCACTGTATGCATACTGTATTAAGAGCTAGATAAGGACAGTGGGTCATTATATGGCTTGCAGTCCTGCTCATTTTCCTGCACCCGTTACACTAAGTGATACACCCACTAATGTCCTCTTTCATCCACTTTCAGGCATCTCTTGATCAGTGTATATTACTTACTATGGACCTTGGACATACATGCGATTGGACACACACACACACACACACACACTTACACTAATTACCTAATCAACCATCTGTGCAAGCAAGTAAACATGTACCATCTATATAAGTATTGTACATAGCATAGAGAGTGTCCAATCTATATTAAAGGTGACTCGAAAGAAGTCAGACTTTAGTAAAGACTGTAAATTTCTCAGCCATAACATAAGCCGTAAATAATTACCAAATGAGTCATCCCCTTTCGGAAACATTTATTGATATTCTTTCATAACACACAGACATGAGTTTTTTTTCAACTGTCAGCATCCGATCCAAACGGGATTCCCATTTCCTTTCTGTGGGATCCAACAGAACACGGGCTGACCATCAGTCAACATGTCTTCAACCATGCAGGACAGGACCCAGTCCAGGCCAAACCTCACGGTGCTGGTGTTAATAAAAAAAATGTAAGGAACATGCAGCTGCAGCTCACACACAAACACAGTCCACAGCATCCAGAAAAAGGTCAGGCCTTTTTCTTCTTTAGCTGACTCCGCCCAGACCTCGCCCCCTTTCTGGGCGCCTCGCACTATGCCTTTGAACTGGCCCTGCAGCTTGGCCCGTTTCCTGTTTCCCAATGCAAGTCATAAGATTCACCCGTAAATGATATTTTGAATCGGAACGATATTTATTACTATTGTTTAGATTAAATATATAACGGTTTAATGATTGAATATAACTTGATATTGTTGTTTGTGTTGTTTAGTTTGAGGTTCTAGTTTCTGTCTTTATCCGCTTTCGTTTCAGTAGGCAGCTGGTTCATCCCAGGCTCAGGGTCTCTCTGCTCTTCATCAAACCCACACCCCCAGTTTGGGAGCACCCTCTCCCTCTCCTCCCCCCACGGCTGTGACTGTTACTCCTCCTTGAGGAGTAACTGCTCCGCCCCCTATCCCAGCCCCTATACCCACAGGAGTGCATCACCCAGTGAGCCGCCGCCCTGCCTGTCCCCTCACACAAGCACACACTGAAATCATGGTCCTAAGCTCTCTGTGTGGGTCACCACGATAGTACAGCACACCGACGATTACCCTCTGACTGAATCAGAATCAGCTTTATTTGGCCAAGTATGTTCACACATATTGGGAATAGTTAGACATTTAATCAAAATAATTAAGACAAGACATAAACATACAGTTCTGTTGATATGCGACGCATATAACCTCTGCATTCACAGCACTGCTTCAGTTATCGAAGAGCAAATTTCCAAAACTCACTCAGTCCGATAACCTAAAGTAATAAGTCATAATCCTCTTCATACGTTGCAGTAATGGGAATGAAATCTCACTCAGTGTTTATGTAATGGAGCAATGGAATTTCGTGAAATTTCCAAAAGTCCACAGAAATATTTAGAAAAACATTCCTGCAGACTGAGTTTTTGATATTTGCTTTTCAATTAACACAATTTTCTTCAGTCTGAGGTTTAACAGAATTCAGCCATATGCTGTTCAAAAAAAACTACACAGAACAAAAACAGAATGGACTTTACATCTGTCTGAAAGGAAAGTTGACACAGGCTGCAGCAGTGAACAAATCAATCAATGTATTAAAGTTAGGCATTAAGTAACTGGAGGCAGTATATACATAACATGATAACATGCCTTTTCTGTATTGACCATATTAAGGACGCTGTAACACTGCCCACCACATACCTGCTTCATTTATTGTTTTATACTTGCAGCTGCTTATTCAGACAGCTCGTCTACCTGTCTGTCCATGTTGCCCTCCCATGACAACTGGTCCAGCCTACAGGTGCCGTCCCATTCCGGCATGTTACCCATGAGTCATAGCGGCACCTCCGGGAGCAGCTCCAGGTGAGCCCGTGCCTCCCCTCCCCCACCTGTCCCCATGCTGAGTCTCGGGCCCCCGTCTTCCCTCTTGTTCTCGCCTATACCCACATCCTGGCCTGTGTCTGCATCGTCTCACCTCGTTAACAGGACTTTCGCCTTCTTCTGTCCTGATCCATTCAGGCCCATCATTCTGGGACATGCTTTGATTTATTTCGCCATAGTTACTCTTTGTTTTCCTTTGTACTTTGCACTCTACAAGTAAAATGAATAAAAAATAGGCATTATTTTGATATTGTTTTAGTACAGTGACACTAGTATATTTGTTGTTGTTTCCAGGCAACACTGCATGCTGATTTAACGTCTTTCCTTAATCTCCACCCCATTGCTCACACACAGCCAGTATCCCAGTTTGTGGTCAATGAGCTCCTCCTCACTCACCCCAGTCTCCTAGTCCAGTGGAATGTCCAACAGCTTGGGCTCTCAGTTCCTGCGTGTCATGCCCGGCTCGTCCGCTCCTCCTGTGTGCCACGCCCCCTGATTACCCACGTGTTTTCTCCCGATTTGTACCCAGCTGTATCTAGTTAATTTGCTCAGTCCTGTGTATTTCAGTCCGTGTCTTACCTGAGTCCAGTGTCTGTCATTGATGTTTGTATGCGTGAGATGTTTCCCCGTCCGCGCTTCCTAATTAAACTCCCGTTTTTGCCTGTCCGCTTGCTCCTTGCACGCCTTGCCCGCACGATCGCCTGCCTGCTTGTACCCGATCGTGACACTGCGCAGCTCTACAACTCATTACCCAGGGCTCTCGCACCCGGCCACAGTGCCCCTCTCAGGCTCCCCGCTGTATGACAGCACTGCCCCATCGGAAGTTCATGAAGCCTCACAGTACGACGCCTCTCCCCACGCGCGCTTAGCCACCACCGGGACTCCCATCACTCCTCCTTCCCTGTAGGGCGGCGCACTTCCATTATTATTACAGTTTCTACTGTCACTCTGTTGCTTTTCCTGGTGCTGGACTTTTGACAGATAAATACATTATTTGTTGCATTCAGTGACAAAAGATTGGTCTGTTTAACACCCTCAGTCTCCACCCTATGAGCCCCTTGTTGGCGGCAGAATCAGGAAGATGTCGGAGAAAGCAGAGGTAAAGTGAATAGTCACCTCGACAATAATGTGGAAACCGCTAATGGTGATCATGCCTGTGTGGGTGAAATGGATCACCACAGTATAAGCGGATGATGATTATAGACGATTTTTCCCTTTTTCTTTATGTCTGTTTACCATCTAATAGGCATTTTTTTTCTTTGGGATGCGTCTAGGTCAGATACGACCAAAATATTTTTCTCATTTCAGAAGTGAAAAAAAATATTGCTCTCAGATTCTGTTCAGTTGTAGTTTTTTAAAATAATGTACCTTGATTTGTGTTTGTTTAAAATGCCATTACCTGTTGCTTACTGGGCCGCTGAAAATGTCTGGCCCAGCTAAATTTCTTGGTTTAAAAATCTGGCCCAACTACTTTCCAGACCTGGACTAGCCCTACTGAATCATACACTAATGTTATTCTGTTATGTGGGCTGTTGTGATAGGGAGATTTGCTGGATGCTGCACGACGGGTGGTGTCCCTGCTGCAGAATGCCCTGTCTGAAGCAGCACCTAGAGACAGTGAGGGTTGTTGTTATCACCTTAATATTGTATATACGCAATCTGTTATTTCTTAACTAATATAATTGTAAGGTATTCTTCTAATATATTGTGCACAGCCAACAAAAAAGAGAAAAATGCAAAACCAAAGGAAGGCTTTCTTTTCTCTTAAAAGTCTTTTTTCTAAACCAACTGAGAGTCAGTTAGAGGGGTGTTCATTATCAGTATTGTTGCTGGCATTTCTGAAAATGTGCCAATTTTAGTCAAGTGGCTACTTTTCAAATGCAGTCCCTGGCCAAGATGAAGAAAGTTCATGAAGACTACATGATAATATTAAGCACTGACATAACAAACAACATTTTTTACATGCAAAATATACAGGAAATATACACTGCAACAGGCTAGGATAGACAAATAACCAAATACACTTGCAAGCCTGACCACTTTAGACCCCAGATTAGAAAATTGGTGAATGAGCATATATTTTTTCCAAGTTTTGTTTTGCTTTCAAGTTCTCACAAATAAAAAAAAAAAAAGATTTTCCCACTATAGCCAGATCCAGTTTCTGTGGGGGGCGGGGGGGGGGGGTGACAATTTGTAGTAATAACTATTTCCTGCTGAAAACCACTGGTAAACTATCCACATGTCTCTGAATATCTGTGAGTCCCGAGACCTCCATGACAGATAGATATAAGTTGCTAGTGTTGATCGGCAGGAAATCTTCTCCAAAGCCCCACCACCACCTCACACCAATCCACCCAGGGTTTACTCCAAATAAATTTGCTGGTAATACAAACCGGATCAACTTGTGGTTTGTGTCCACGTGTACTAGAGACAAAGGCCCTGGTACATTCTGCGTACAACACAGCCAAGACTTGACAACCTTTATATGATGCGCATGGAATCAACCCTATGCATGGAGGCTGCAACTCTTCTCCACCGAACCCTGTAGCCCATTGACTGCAGCCTGCATTGACTATCCTGTAGCCTGCATTTGGTAGATCATTCTTGACAGAAGAAACCAAATTGTCAAGTTCCCTAACACAGAGCTCATACTCTTTTATTCTTCTTAAGATTGTTCTTCTTGAAACACCCATCAGTGTGGCTATGCAAGGCACAGGAAGTTGAGTATGGAGCATTTCTTTCAAACATTGTTCTTCAATCAAAATCTTGGGTCGTCTATTGGTGGCAGCGACTTCCTGTGTGACACATGGGGCTGGACGTTCCAGATGTGCCCTCACAAGGTCAAAGAGCTCTTGCAAAGCCAGGGTGATAGCAGGAGGTACTTCAATGTGATTAGACAGGGCCTGCAGAAGATACAGCTCCTGATGACAAAGGAACTCCAGGTAATCCAAATTTAGTGGAGTCGCGCTGAATCCTATTTCTATTTTATGCAGAAGACTTTCGAGAAGGTGGTATCTGAGCTGTTCACAGAACAAATTATAATTAATGAGGTGTCAAGATCTTGTCTCTGATCCACACACTAGGCCTACCATTCAAAAGTTTTAATTATGAAAATGAAATGTTTTTGTTTTGTGAGGTGCTTGTTCATGTATGATGATGTAGTGGCTGCTCTGTTTGACCGTGGTAAACCTTTTCACAAACAATATAAGTGAAGAAGTATGACATTAGATCTAAGGACCAGAGTATAATAAAGTTAAATAAAATCCATCAAAAACACTTACTCAGTGGAGATTCCAATGTAGTAGGCAGACAACTTTATGGCTTTAATAATGAGTGTATTTAGCAGCTACAAGGACAAAAGATATTATAAACCTCTCCATTTTAATGCTAATTTAATAAACATTAACAGATAGCACTTAAGGTGGTTTCGCCTATAGTCTGCTAACACTAACCCGAGAACTAATATCTGAGGAGCGTTCTTCCCAGGATTTGAATTTATTAAATTGGCTTTGTGATGTTGTATTAAGAAATTTTATTCACAATGCAATTTACCGTACATTGGCCCATTCTTTTATATACGGTAAGACGAAGCGGGAAATTCGAGCGAGCGAGTGCTGTGCAGACGCGAGCGCGTAGAGGGGATGGGTTTTCAGCACTCGAGCACACGCACGCGCGTGGTTCGACTTTTGGCCCTAATTTAACGGCGAGCGAGTGAGTGAGTGCTGTGCAATCGCGAGCGCGTAGAGAGCATGGATTTTCTGTTTTTATGCGCACGACTTTTGGCACTAATTTAACGCCATAGAAATGTGTGTTTAAAAGGGGAGGAGATCGGGTTGCAGCGCTGGTGTGAGCGGTTTCTCCGGGCAGTTCGCTCGAGGCTAACGTGGCTTTGGGAACGTGGTGTACCCGTCACCCATGCCAGGGAAGAAATCAAAACCGAAATGCTAGGAATATGGACTTCATCTTACGTCAAGCGTTTTCCCCTCCATTGACGCCCATAAAGAAAAGGCTTAAAGTCCATATTCCTAGCATTTCGGTTTTGATTTCTTGTCAGGTAAGTCTTTATGGCCAGATACATTCGCGAGAAATTTGGTGATTTGTGGTGACTGTTTTAATACATTAAGTTGCGTTACGCATTTTCACATTAAGCGTTTTAGAATGTCCCGTGGCAGGTATCCCCTTCTATTGCCCTAGGGAGGGTTGTAACCCTCGTCTGTATATTAATAAAGAATAATCCTTCTATTCCTGTCTCATGTATCTGGACCTCCCCAGCAATTTAACGAAATTTGGTGGCAGCGGTTACAAGTGAACCCGTTTAAGTTTAGCGCTCATACTTCCGTCCATATGTTTAAGACCCACCTTGGCTGACTTAGCTGACATGTCCTGATTTCATAATCTTCAAATTTGTAATCTTTTCTCCTTCATCTAACTCCATGTTTTTAACTTCTTGTCATTTTCTTGCCGTTTGACTCATAGAAAATTATCAGACTTAAATGACACGTCAGCCTGTGCAGACAGCGATTTCAATGTTTTAATAAATTGGCCAGCAGGTGGGGGCAGTGCTCAATTTCATTAATGCCATTCAGAAAACTTTCAGGCTTTATGTCTTAATGAACAGCCTAGAAAAGGACAAAGCATTATATTACTGATGCATACAGCAGATCCCCAACTCAGGCTGTGTTGCATATTCTTAACAGTGCTACAGTATGTTCACACAGCCAGTACAAACAAACTTGCAAGATCTAGACCAGGGGTCACCAACCTTTTTAAAACGGAGAGCTACTTCACGGGTACTGAGCCATACGAAGTTTGATATCAGTTTTAAACGCCCTCCTAAACATGTCTAAACTTCATGCATGATAAACATGTTTTAAATGCTTTTTTATATTCAATTTCAAATCTATATAAATGCAAATGTGATAGATTAGAAACAGGACAAAATAAAATTTTAGATGATGTTCGCTGGTGAGTTGTGCTATTTTATAGAACAGGTCCACGGGCAACTCATGTGGTCATTGGGGGCATCCTTGGGGCACCATGTTGGTGACCCCTTATCTAGACCTACCACATCAGGTAGGAAGGTGCCTATTTCTACCAACTATTCAGACCATCAGACCCAAACCATACATTCAGTCATGCACAGGCACTCCACCAGAGGGCTCTACATTCTGTCCTACATCTGCTCACCTGTTAGACCCACACTCAGTCTCCATCCTGATTTCTACCTACTACTCGGACTATCTCACCAAAACCAGTCCTGTGGCCTGTTCTATGAAGCGGGGTTACTGGCTTATTGGGGAAACTTGTCGGATTTCTTGATCGGGACCTTCAACTGCTCTGCCATAGAGAGCATCCTAACATGCTGCCTTACGGTCTGGTATGCGGGCTGCTGGTGGCCTCCTACCGCTCTGCCATAGAGAGCATCCTAACATACGGCCTTACGGTGTGGTATTCGGGCTGCTGGTGGCCTCTATGACTTTTTTTGTAGACAGTCCATCTGTGTGGTGCTGTTTGCACGAATTGTTTTGGGAAATGCACTTACAGTTTTGCAGATGTTAAGGGTGATTCCAGAAATGCATCAAAGCAACTGAGGAACTGCAATGTCACTGTACAGTTACTTATAATGGGCGCCAATGTAATGTGTAGAGTGGCAAATAAACTGATTCACCATTTACTCTCATGTACATCACTTAAAATGCTTGTTTTAAATGCAAATGTGTGAATGTAAATCTAAGCAGTAAAGCTACAATTTACATTCTGTTTGCATGGTGGAAAGAACATTTAATCTGCCTTTTAAGTGTGATTAGAAGATCTAATGCCTGTGTGCTTGTAATAAGATGGTCGCTGGTTCAAACCCAGCCACAGCACATCTCTGCGTCCTTGAGCGAGGCCCTTAACCCCCAGCTCACTGGGCATCACTATGGGTGGCTGCCCTTCGCAGACAACTTACTCTGTTTACTCTAAAAAAAAGAGAGCAAGTTGAGAGAGAAGTTAAGACAATTTCTCCACAGGGACCAATAAAGTATCAATTATTATTACTGTATGAGAGACTGTCTAATATCAGATAGATAACAGACTCATACTGTGCTGAGCTTGTCTGAGAGAGATGATTAGCAAATGCTCTCCCACAGTATCTCAGCACTCTGTACAAAGAACTTTATATGCTCAGTATCTGCTCCTGTTTATCTAATTGTTCTCATTTTAACTGGATGTTAAGGAGTAAATTAATAAACGTCATGTAAGTGCACATTAAAATGCTTTTTCACTGTTACTTAAGTTCCCATGTGAACAGCCAATCAGATCAGCCTGATGTGTGTCTCTCTGTTTCCTCTCTGTTTCCTGCCCTTTCATCCCGACCACGACCATGATCTCTCACTTAGCAGCAGAGCAGTTTATTCTAAACAGTGGAAGCACAAAAATGTTCAGACTCTTTGGTCTTCTCATTTTCATTAGTAAGGCCCTATAATATAAATTATTTTGGGATTTTAATATTTTCATTTATCTGTATGATGTGATCAGTGGAATTTGGCCATTTAATCTGCATCATAGTTAATAGTTATTTAGATTACTATTATATGTCTTATTTGATTATGATTTTTTTTGTTTTTCTGTTTTTGCAGACACTGCACTGACTACAGATGTTGTTCAGCCCAGTCACCTGATGAGGGTTCAGCTTGGAGACAGTGTGACCCTGACATGCTTCTGTCAAGGAGAAACAACTTTTGTTACTTTGTTTAAGCAAGCTGTTGGTCGGAAGCCCCAGCCCATGGCGAAAGCACTTCTCTACGTACCTGGTGAATTTTACAAGGAATATAAAAGCATAAAACGTTACTCCTTACTGAATGCAGAGGGGAGTTTTAACCTCACTATTTCTAACGTGGAGCCGTCAGATTCTGCAGTGTATTATTGTGCTGCTGTGTTTCTTCATGAGGTCACCTTCGGGAATGGAACCTTTGTCATAATCACAGGTAAATGAGATTCCAACTATTTTCATATTTGCTTTATTATAATGTCAGTAAGATTATTCCCCTGCAAAATAATTTTGACAGTTTAGTTGTTTGTCAATATAAAATTAGCAAAGATACCTTATTGTCTGCTTTGTTCCATAAATGTTTTTCTAAACATCAAACAAAAATCATTCATTATTATTATTATTATTATTATTATTATACAATTTGTTGCATTTTGCTTGCTGTCAGCCAAAAGCCTAACCTTCTCTTTATACAGATGTTAATGTTACACATTGCAGCCTCTTTAAAACAAATAACATAAAAAAATGTTTGAGTTGTTATATACAGTATAGGACTGTGCAAAAATCTTAAGCAACAAAAGAAAATTATTTTTGACGTTATTTATCTGAGCAGTCAGTGTGTATTCACTCTGAAAAAAAAAATGCAATGATTTAACATATGAACTAGGGATGTGCACCATTCAGAACTGATTTGAGAATGAAATTCTCAAATACGTATCCTAAAATTCAGGATTTTGAATACATATATGAACTTGAATTTCAGTTCATTTTGTTAATCTGAATTACATTTGAATTGTGGTTGAAAACAGGTTGTGGCATTGAAATTTATATTTGAATTTAAAGAAGAAGAACGAAAAAGGGTTTGGATTCAAAATCAAGTTCATATACGTACTGTAGGTGTAGCTTTTAACTAAAATATGAACTTTAATTTAAATATGAATTATACATAAACACATTAACATTGTTATACATCATTGTTATAAAAATGTCGTTTTGTAAAGAATGAAATAATGCAACATTTGAAGTGTCACCTAAAATAATAATTATACTGTCATTTTGTGCACCATGGTGGATCTGCTCATAGGAAGAGCTGAGTGTCTCTCCTTAAAAGTCAGTGTTGGCTGCAGTGACGGCAGTTTCTAACCTAAGAAACGTCCCAAACACTTTTCCTGCATCAAAAGTCAAACTAGTCCCTATTCCTGCCATGAAAGGTTCACATAATGTCACCGATACCTGAACCAACCATGTTTATCAGAGGATGCCAACCCTTTGGCTGCAGCTTTCTCTGCACACGCTGAGAGAGTCTTCAGTGTAGCAGGAAAGATTTCAGGCCAGAAGATTGCAAATTAAATCATGAAACCTTTGAAGATATTATGCTGAATAAATGTAATAATAATGAAAAATTAGCAATGTGTATTGGAATAAAGCATAATTGTATTTGCCATGACGTTTTGCTTTTCGCTGTAGTGCTATGGTTGAACGGAAAAACTTACTTTTGTGTGCATAAGAAAATAAATAGGAGGAACTACGAAACCAAGTAATTCCTTTTACTATGTATACTTTTTCTTTAATGTTAAAAGATAGACAAACTAGTAATGGGCAAACAGCTCTTCGGCTCTTGAATTAATTATGCAGGTACTACAGCAAAATGCTCAAAAATACCAAAACACATCAAGAGCTAAATATGCAAAAACAATAAATACCTTCCTGTGGAAAAGGGGCAACATAAACCAAATGTAAAGTCACGAAAATCATGAAATATAAAGTACACTTTACACACTTCATTTCTTTGAATTGAAATTAATTATATTCATCTACCTTCATACATTAATACAAGACATTATATGATTATAATGTTTGTTATTATCATATAATTTTTATTTAGGTATTATGTAGGTGCAGTTAATGTATAGTGTTACCTGATATATACTAATAAGCAGTAATACAATAAAAAGAGAGAAGAATGTCAGCTGTTCTCCAAGAAGTTACTGATTTCTTGGATGGCTAGAAGAACATCGATTCAGTTCCCAAAAATCTGTAAGAACAATTTTTGAGGATCTGTATTTTCCATTGTTATTCTCAAAGGGCTGTCATCATGACTATTTTGCTTTTCAGGTAAAGACTCCAACAGCAGGACTGTGGTACAGCAGCCTGTGTCTGACACATTGCAGCCAGGAGACTCTGTGAGCCTGCAGTGTACGATAGAGACTGGGAGCTGTGCAGGAGAACACAGTGTTTACTGGTTCAGACATGGATCAGGAGAATCCCTTCCTGGAGTCATTTACAGCCATGGAAACAGCAGTGATGAGTGTGAGAAGAGCCCTGAGGCTGGATCTCCTACACGGAGCTGCGTCTACAGCCTCCCCAAGGGGAACCTCAGCCTCTCCGATGCTGGGACTTACTACTAGCGCTGTGGCCATGTGTGGGGAGATGCTGTTTGGGAACGGCACATAGCTGGATATAGATGGTAACACCCAGTGTGGGGAGATGCTGTTTTGGGAACGGCACACAGCTGGATATAGATGGTAGCACCCAGTGTGGAGAGTATATCTGCTTCAAAGTTTTATTTAGCTTATTCTGCTATTAAGACATTTATTTCTTTTTTTAATGTAATGAATTTTCTAATTTAAGTGCTTAAATTAAATTACACAGATGTTAATTTAATAATTATCCATCCATCCATCCATTTTCCAAACCGCTTATCCTATTGGGTCGCGGGGGGTCCGGAGCCTAATTTAATAATTATTTCAAATATTAATATCCATCCATCCATCCATTTTCCAAACCGCTTATCCTATTGGGTCGCGGGGGGTCCGGAGCCTAATTTAATAATTATTTCAAATATTAATATAAATTGTTAAAATGCAAAATACTAGAAGTTCATGTTAAAAATGGACTATTTACAAAACAACTGCTGTAATGTGTTATCGATTTGATCTTTAACTAATGTAATGTAAGCAAATGGGAAATGTGTCTCTATTCATTATGCTGAAATCTATCTCTTTGTTACAGGCTTTCAGAAGCTGCTGGATCCTCTTCACTCTGGCTTGCTGATAGTTTTATCTTGCAGCATTATTCTGAACGTTGCTCTCATTTGTATAAGATGTAAACTGACCTGTACACACTGTGCAGGTACGCTGCCGGCTTTATGCACTCAGAAGGACAAAATGTAGATTTTAACAAATTATAGAAATATAAAATTGTTTTATGATAGATAACATTTTCATATTAAAACCACTCTTGCAGGTAATACAGTTTTAAAATCCATTATTAAATCTCACCTTATTTATATAAACCTTTTTGTACTGTAAGATTTACATTTTTGTATTATATCTTTCATATTTTGCAAAATCTATTGAAATATACATGTTGCAATAAGTTGCATATCAATAACTTTTATTACCAAGATCTCCTTTATAGCAATTTTATTATATATGATATATGAGAACAAATGACACGTATCCAAACATGCACACTTAAATTGACAGAAGTCATTTTTACTTTCATTTTTGAGACAAAAAGGATGTTGATTGCTTGAAAATTCGGAATGTTATCTGACCACGGTATGATACCGTGCGAAATTAAATAATATATGATGTGTTATATATTTTAAACAGATGAAAAGAACAGTGATATATCAAAAGTGGAATGGTCACGCAAGCAAGTATGTAATAAATATTTCAAATTACAAATCGTCAGTAAAACAAATGAACCTCAGACTGATTTCCATCCTGGGATCAGCATTTTAAGTGCTATTTGTGAAAATAGGTAATAGCAAACCGATTTGATCCATCCAATTCTGCCATCTTTGTCTCCACAGTGCCATGACGAGGACACACTGAATTACGCTGCCCTGAACCTTAAGAAGCCAAAACCCAGGAGACAGAAGAAAGACGGGAATAATGACACTCTGTATTCTGACCTCCGCTACAGAGATTATGAATAAAGATGCTTCTCATTCATGTCAGTCACACAGAGTGTTCAGGGTGTAGCTTTAATAATGTTCAGAGGAGGGCAGGGGAGCCAGTGCTTCTGAGACTGAATCACGGGATTTTACGGAGCACCGGTGCTGAGTTTGGTGTCAGTGTGTTTGGGGCGCATTTTTACTGGAAGTGCAAATGTTCAAGCCAGACTGGGGGCTGAGGGAGGGGGAGAGGGGAGCCACAGAGATTATTTCTTCATGGCATGGGGGGGAATAAGCGGCTTTAATGTTGTGGAAAGGCTGAGTTGCTGCAATCAGTTCTTTGATGTCACACATGCTTACTTGTCTCCCTTGTGTACCATGCTGAATGGTTTGGGGCAAACGCACAGGGACTGATCGATTATAATAAACAGATGAAAGAAACTGAATGAAAATTTCAAGTGTTCTTAAATTACGTTTTTCATTTAATTGTGTGTTCTGGATGTATTTTTGAGTATATACATGTACCTGTATATGTACCTGTATATATACCTGTGTCGTTAATA
This sequence comes from Brienomyrus brachyistius, assembly GCF_023856365.1. NCBI lineage: Eukaryota > Metazoa > Chordata > Actinopteri > Osteoglossiformes > Mormyridae > Brienomyrus > Brienomyrus brachyistius. The sequence goes on from NW_026043544.1 coordinate 27,297, forward strand.
ACGATGTGGATAATTAAGAAAGAGGAGTTTTGTTTCTTGCTCCCTGTCTTGTTACTTGGCTCACAAACATACACACACATAGACACACACACAAACATACACAGACACACAAACACACACACACATAGACACACACACACACAAACACACATGCACACATGCACACACACACACTGCTACGGCTCTGTAAGAACACTACCATGCTCTTTTGTGTGAGTGGGGTGGGGGGGTGTTAAATAAGATGAAAATGACAATGGCTGTACTTTTGTTATGTCAGTTGTGTTTCTATAGTCATTGTATCATATTCCACAAGCTTTTTATTCTACAAGATGTACAAGCCAGTCAGTGTATTCAGTGGGGTGTTCAGGAGTCATTAGGTTCTGAAAAATGTCTTGCATTTAAAACATAATGTACTTTTGAATACTTAAGTATTTTTAGATGCAAATACTCCAGTACTTTAACTGAAGTAAAAAATTAACTGAAAAACAATTGAGTATTATTTGACGAGGAGTATCTATACTTAACTCAAGTAGTGAAGTTGTGTACTTTGTCCACCTCTGTCCAAAAGTGACATACAGCTGTAAGCTGTTTGGGTTTGTTTGTCTGCTGAGTGCTTCTCTGCAGTGCTGCAGATGTTTCCACTGGTTAGATGCAGCTCAGGAAGACTGACCCACTGACTGCACTGTGCTGGACTCACTTTGCAAAGAGTAAAAACCACACAGACAGAACAATATCTGCTTCTTGTAAGACCCTGTTTCCTCTCTACCTCACCCAGGTCACGCTATCAAGTATATCAGCCTAAGTTATTTTATCCAAACAAGCCACCATTATTATTCATGCAGCTGGACATTTGACTGGAGCACATGATTGCTACATATCACTACTGTACATGGAACGGAATGTACAGTTTTCACAACAGAACTTTAGAAAAGCAAAATTCTCATCAGTCCACATCTCTAACCACCACACATCCTAGGGCTCCCATTTATAATGGTACATTTTTGTTTTATTCACATTCTTTTTCATCACACAGATAAACACCATCCATTAATCTTACAGCATGTATCCTGGTCAGGGTGATGGGGACGACACCACCTATATCGAGTGTGATTTAAGGCCAAGACCTTAAAAGGGAGAGTCAAGACTGAGGCTTGTTACAAGAGCAGTGGGGCACAAAACAACAAACAACATCATTATGAATGTAAAAGAAATGGATGTATATATATAATATAGGGTAATAATAGAAACAAAAAATAAGAATATATTACATACAGAGGAATATTATAGGAATATTAAAATTAACTTATACACAATCCTTAACTTATACACAATCCTATTGCATGTAACATTATTGCTCATGTGCCAGATATTAGCCTCCCAAAGGAAGCTGCCACACAGGGCATAATGCACTGGCTCAATGCAACACTGCACATCAGTGAATAAGGAGGAACAATATTGCAGATCAGCAGCAGATAGAAACTGTATCAGAAGACAGTGAACAGGGGAAAAGTTCAATGAGCAGAGTGCAGATTATAAAGCCTGACTGCTGTGGGGCCCAATGACCTGCGGTACCGTTCTGTCACACGCCGGGTGTCTGAGTCTCTTACTGAAGGAGCTGCCCTTACGGGCCTCCATAGTCTGCTGGGGGGGTGAGAGGTGTCACATAAAATTGATGACAGCCTTGTTATCAGCCTGCTCTCATCCATCTACTCTACAGTGCCAAGGGACGCTCCTCCCTGATGATGAGGAGTCTAAGCATGTGGACATTTGGGATAATGTGAGTTCAGAACTGGATGGTCAGCTGTACGACTTCCAGTCTGTAGGCAGACTCATCACCTTCAGTTATGATGGCAAACACAGTAGTATCACCTGCAAAATTCAGGATCTTCACTGGAGCAGCAGTGATTTGTGTAGAAATTGAAGAGAAGAGGGAGAGCACAGAGCCTGGAGGAGCTCAGTGCTGAGGGTCAGCGTGTCTGATGTGTGCTGTAAGCATACAGATGTCCTGCATTTGTGGAACATTTTTGTTTGTGCTGCTGTTTATATGTGTTGTTGACGCTGCAGTCAGTAATTTTCCACTAGCAGTCTCACCTCTGCATTTTACAGGAAGACTGACCGACTGAGAGCAGGGTGTTTGTGTCTCTCTTCTCAGTGAGCGAAAACCACACAACCATCAGGTCCTCAGCTCAGGCCCACTGCTTCACTAGAAAAACCACAAAGGGTATTTTTATCTAAAAGTGGGTGAGCAAGTGAGATGTTATTGACAGCATGAATTTGTCTACTAACATTTTAAATTCAAACCTAAAAAGCAGTATGTCCAGGATGTCAGTAATTACATTTAGTCAGTATGAACAATTTGGGTGCAATAATATAGAATAATGTAGAATTTTGCATAATTCAGTTAATACCAGTAAGATACCGATCATTAACACTATAAGGTCATGTTGCTGAATCTCATTGTTAAAGTTAAATGAATCTACGCATTTTTATACACACAAGACTGTGCTTAGTTCATCTTTCAGTCAAAATCACACAGTGAGGCAAATCTGACCATCTATAATTGTTTTTGCTTGTGTGGAATGGCATCCCATGCAGGCCTGTGCTCTGTGCTTCCTGGGACAGGTCCCACCCTCTCCAGACCCCGATGAGAATTAGTAGTCGCTGGATAAAAGATTGACAAAAGATAAAAATACAAAAGTCATTCTTGCTGTCTAACCTCTGATTACTGCATGACATTTCTGATTTCTGATAACTGATAAGTAGAAAATATGTTTAGTCTCTTGCTTGGTGGTAAGAAAAAAGGAGAACCACAAAGAGCACAGTCATTTTCAAGGTTATTTCTCACTGGTCCAGTGTGAAAGGCTGCGTCATTAATATAACGCCGGGCTCAGCACAGTGACTGCACCTGCGCTGCACTGTAGAACACAAGCCAGGCTGCAGACCATCAGCCCTGAAAGTTAAAAACAGGACTCGTATGTGTGTCATGTGGTGTTTAATAAAAATTTACAGGACAGAACATAGTGGATTCAGTTTCCTTTGCTCTTACACTCCCAGTCCAAAGTGTGGCCACGACTGCTGTCAATGCATCTGTCTCTTTTTTCACCTTAATTTTTCACCTGTGTTATTCACCTTAATATCAAAAGGCTCCAAAGCAGTACAGTAATGCAGAACAAATATTGTAACTAACAAGGAAGTGGGGAGGTAATGGACAGAAGTGTTGGTTTTTGGTAACTCCACTCCTCTGACCTCCACTGTAATTTTAGGTTCCTTGGAACAATATTGTAAACCAGTCATCACACATCACACACATAAAGTCGACACCAACCTTAAGTTTGACACTCAGATAAGGTTAGTTGTCAAGTCAAGCTTTTTACAATTGAGGCAGTTGGCCAAAATAAAGCCAATTCTTTCTAGGCAGCACTTTGAGACAGTAATCCACTCTTTTGTCACTACTAGTTTGGACCACTGTAACGCCCTCTATGTTGGGGTTAGAGGCTCCACTATTGTTCACCTCCAGAAGGTTCAAAATGCTGCCGCACATGGAAATATGAGCATGTCTCCCCCATTTTAGCCTCACTCCACTGGCTGCCCGTACATTTTAGGATTCATTTTAAAATTCTGTTATTTGCTTTTAAAGCCCTCAGTGGTCTTGCTCCATCTGACCTCTGTGAGCTGCTTCACCCTTACACCCCCACCCGCTCTCTCAGGTCAGCTGATCAGCTGTTCCTGACGGTTCCTAAGACTCAGCGTGAGCTTAGAGGGGATCGAGCCTTTGCAGTCGCAGCTCCTAAAATGTGGAATGACTTGCCTTTTCACATTAGAGAGGAATCCCCTCTGTCCGTTTTTAAATCTCTTCTAATCTCTTCTCCTTCACCTTTGACACATTGTGAGATGTTAATTTTAATAGTAAATCTTATTTTAATCTTAGCCTTTTCTTTATTAATTAATTGATTTTTTTAAATTTTTATTAATGGCCTTTTACTCACATTGAATGTTTTGGTTTTTATTAAATTTCTTTTACTTCGTTTTTAAGTGTGTGAATGTTTTTATTTATTCCTTTGTGCAGCACTTTGGTCCATAAGGTTGTTTAAAGTGCTTTTCAAATAAAGAGCTGGATTGGATTACATTGGAAGATGGCTCAACAAATCTCTTTCACAGAATGTAAAATTCGACAGAGGGCGCAAGGTGACATTCTGTCAGGGGCCCAGAATTTTTAGCTACACCTCTGTGTTACTGTGTTTTTTTTGTTCTAGCCATCAATAACTCTGGAGTTGCTATATCGCCACCTGGTGGTGAAAAGATCAGACAAAAATATGTACACATGTTACCAACAGTTTGAAATTGAAGTGCAGAGTTAACAGGTTTAATTAATCGTCCCCACGGATGCCAGTCATGAAATTTGAGAATTGCAAATTAAAACACAGGAAAAAATCAGGAACACTACAAGATAAAATATTTAGCAAACACTCAATGTGCATCCAGGGTGACAAGGGACAACTGGAGGATGATATGACAATCTGACAGTGACATTCACAGCACTTTATATGTTGCCAAAAACAGAAAAGGGGATTAAAATCAAGAATCAGAAATCATGTATGAGGGTGGGGCTGCTTGGTGGTGCAGTGATTAGCACTGTTACCTCCCACCACTGGGACTCAGGTTCGAGTCTCCGCCTGGGTCACATGTGTGGGGAGTTTGCATGTTCTCTCTTGCTAAATTGGCCGTAGGAGTGCATGTGTGTGTGAATGGTGTGTGAATGTGCCTTGCAATGAGCTGCCCCCCCCGTCCTGGGTTGTTCCCTGCCTCGTGCACAGATCCTGCCAGGATAGGCTCTGGACCCCCCGCGACCCAGTAGCATAAGCGGTTTAGACAATGGATGGATGTATGAGGGTGAGTCACAATGACGACAGCTGCTCTGTTGACTTGGTCCCAGGAGTCGTCAGCGTTGGTCTGCCGGGGCCCCCGTCCTGTCTGTGGAAGCACCCGTCTTGTTGGCTGTTCTCTCTGCCTGGGCCCCCTCTCCTGCTGCCTCACGTTTGGGTTGAAGTGGCTCCCCAGTGCTTCTGTAAAGCTCTTTGTGTATCTTAGAAAAGGGCTGTATAAATGTAACATTCATTCATTTATTCAAGGTCCCAGCCAGAAGAGTGCAGTACTACACTGTCCCCCACAGCCTGAATCAGCTGGATGTTATAGGATAAGACACTTCCTGCATTAGGCCATTTACCCTCAGTGTATTTCCATACCCTGACAGGATGGATGACAATACTATGGCCCTAATTTTCAATACACAGTTTTCACAGGAGTCTCACCCTCATCCACATTCTCTGCATTCCTTATCTCATGCTTCTTTGCCACCCGCATCTCCTCTGCCTGCTTTGTCTCATTTTCCCACAATTGAAACACCGTCCAATTTGTCTCTGTTTTAGTTCTACCACATTAGTCCCTGAGCAACCAGTCTGATCCCGTTCCTCTAATTTCAGACGCATCTGGCTTATCTGATTGGGACTGAAGCTGCTGTTACTAGGAAAACCACATTCGTCCCACTGGGGCAGGTCTGACACCGCGTCCTTCCCATATGTCTCCCATAATTGTTGTACAGAATTTCAGCTGGAGTTCTTTCCCAGAAGCAAGTAATTTCACTTTAGCACCTGTTCAGTAAAAGTCAAGTAGGTCTTTAATGTTATTTTTAACTTTACACAGTTGAGTATAGTACAGTTACAAAAGAAACTGTTTCCCTCGGACCAAGGTGCTACTTAAATTAACAGAAGACTAACACATACCAACCTAGCAACATACTGTATGGTGCATAATGAGCAAAAACTGTGCAAACATTGCAGGACAGTGCAAAAAGAGAGGACAACTGACACCAACGAGCACAAACAGCACAGTAAACCAGTACTGAGAAGGCGCAGTTTGGTTGTCCAATGAGGTAGCAATAAAAATAAATAAAAGTAACTGTAAACATGGCGACAATAAGATAAAAAATAGTAGTTAAATAATAAAGTGTGTTAATGAGTGTATGTGTGTGTGGTATCAGATTAGTCCCTGAGAGTTCAGTAGTCTGACGGCATGGGGGATAAAGCTGTTTGAGTCTGGCTGTAAAGGCCCGAATGCTCCGGGACCTATTTCCAGAAGGCAGGAGGGTGAAACGATAATGTGAGGGGTGGGTGGGGTCATCCACAATGGTGGTGGCTTTGCGGATGCAGTGTGTGGTGTGAATATCTGTGATGGAGGGGAGAGATATGTTAGGGTTATCTTCTTCTGAAGATGCGCTGGAAACAAACCAGTCTCTGAACACAGAACAACGCAGACAGCTGTGATGACGTTTTACTTGCTGCAAGGTGTAGGGAATCCACTTGCAGAGTCTCCGCAGTTTCAGCAAAATGATGGTTTATTGAACAGCAAAAATAATACAATGTAATACAGTGTAGAGACACACCGGGTACTGAAAGGCAGCTCAGATACAAATTGAAGACAGTTCTTCACCCCCCTTTATACCCAAAAAGGCCCTCCCCACCAAGGTGTTGTGTGTAGGTGTTGTGAGTGAATTTACATATAAAGAGTGACCCCCTGGAGTGTGAGGATCCTGAGACAGGGACGGGACAGGACAGGGTGGAGACTTATTATGATCATTGTAATTCAATTCTTATCACCTTATCTTATCCTTATCACCATAGTGGTGCCAACTGGAACCCCCATTCTCTCCCTGGCTTCCCCCATGATCATAAATTCCTAACATTGTCTGCATTCAAATGATCAACCAAGAACCTTGGGACATTTTTACCACTTTTCCTTACAAAGGGAAGCCCGGTCCTGACCTCGAGGTGTCAGCCTCTCAGTCGAACTCAGCCAACTTCGAAAGAGTAACTCCCCTCGCAGTGTCTTTTATTGAGGTACACAAACAGGATATGCAACTGACATTGAACATTGTTTGTCACCATATATGGGGTGGAAATATTCAAGCGACAGTTCTTGAGACGTGTTATTGCTCAATTAAGATCAAGCTGCGGCAGGGTGTTGTTTCTAAGCGTCTAGCAAAATGATGATAAAAAAAGTACATATTTCTCTAACACGATACTCCCAATGATTTTCTCACCTGTCATCACTATCTGTTGTAGGGACTTGTGATCTGAGGCGACACAGTTCTCAAAGCAGACCGTGATGCAGCTGCTCAGGGTGCTTTCAACAGTTCCCCAATAGAGTGTGAGAATGGGAGATGGGCTTTTCTGAGCTTCCGTGGAGAGTAGAGGTGCTGCTGTGCTTTCCTTACTATGGAGCTGATGTTGAAGGACCTGGTGAGATTCTCCGCCAGATGGACAACAAGGAATCTGGTACTCTCTACGATCTCCACAGATGAGCCATCGATGTGCAGCAGAGAGTGGTCACTCTGTGTTTTGTGTTCTTCTAACGTCAACAACCATCTCTTTGGTCAACATTCAGAGACAGGTTGTTGGCTCTGCAGCAGTCCGATAGTCATCACACTTCCTCTTTGTATGCTGAGTCACCGTTTTTATTGATGAGACCCACAACAGTCTTGTCATCTGCCTGATGTTGATGATGGAATTCGAAATGTGCATTGCTGCTCAGTTGTGAGTCATCGGAGTTAACAGCAGTGGGCTGAGCATAAAGTCCTGGGTTCCTGCTACAGCGTCTGAGCAGTTGCCTTCGTCGCCCATAGCTCCTGCGCAGCCCGAGCAGCCGCCTCCGCTGCCCCCTGCGGCCCCAGAGCCCGAGCAGCCGCCGCCTGCTTTGCCCGTAGCTCCTGAGCAGCCGCCTCCGCTGCCCCCCTGCGGCCCCAGAGCCCACGCCCGAGGCGCTCCCTCCGCCTCAAATGACTGTGCCCCCTGGGGCTCTTGTTCCTGGCCCCACTCCTGTCCCTGACCCAGCTCCAGACTTTCCTGCCCTAGTCCCCGAGGAGGTCCCGGACAGTCTGACCACCGTGTGTGCCACGCCCCCTGATTATCCACGTGTGCTTCCCTGATCGTACCCAGCTGTGTCCGATTATTTTCAATCAGTCCTGTCTATTTGAGTTCATGTCTTACTAGAGTTCAGTGTCCGTCATTGAAGTCCGTCTGCGTGAGATGTTTCCTGCACCCCGTGTTCCTAATAAATCCCCGTATCCTGCCTGCCTTGCCTGTTTCCTGCCCGTCCGCCGCTCCCGTTAAATGGCGATCGTGACACAAGGCACTCGCACATCAAGTACCAATGCAGCAAATACAGATGAACAATTTAGGAGGAATACTAGTCAAAGGAAGGAAGAAAAGCAGCCCACCCTATCTCATGGTCACGGACACAAACATCAGGGAGTGTTATGAAGAAGACATCACACTTAACACCATTGGTTTTATGCAGTGAATTACACCAGAGAGAGTTTTTACATTCTAGCTGTGTTACGTAACATTCCTCAGCCTTCAGGTTTTTTCCACACAATGCACGACATGCAGGGGTGCCAAACAAAACAGCGGAACTGCAGTGTAGCCAATTATTTGTTTCAGTAGTTTTAAGAAAACTAGAACATAAAATGTTTGTTTTACTTAGTCCACAAAAGAGTTTTTACCTATCTTAGTGTATTTTACATCACATACACTCTCGGTCCGTTGTGGAGTCCATCCCACTGTAGTTGGAGAATGCTGCCATCAGTCGCTTGGTGTAGCACTCGCAGGATTTACCAGGCTCCTGTTTAAACTGATGCATCATGCCCCAGTCCATGCGCAGGAGGACCAGTCTCTGAAGGGCTGTCGCATGGTGAGGCCTGTTCTGCCTGGGGTCCAGCAGGTCACTGGCAATGTCCTTCAACTCACAGTGGGCTTGCGTTCATAGTGGGGTACCGCAGGGTTCGATTTTAGGACCACTATTGTTCCTAATTTACATAAATGATATGGATACCAATATATACAGTAAACTGGTGAAATTTGCAGATGACACCAAGGTGGGTGGTGTAGCAGATACTGAATTAGTGGCTCAGCAGCTACAGCGGGATCTTGATTTAATTAGTGACTGGGCCGATACCTGGCAGATGAAATTTAACGTCGATAAATATAAGGTACTCCATCTAGGGAGCAGAAATATAAAGTACAGGTATTTCATGGGTGTCACTGAAATAAAGGTAGCTGATCATGAGAAAGACCTTGGTGTGTATGTTGATGCTTCCATGTCCCATTCTCGCCAGTGTGGGGAAGCAATAAAAAAGGCCAATAGGATGTTGGGGTATATCTCCAGGTGTGTGGAGTTTAAGTCAAGGGAGGTAATGCTAAGATTATACAATTCCTTGGTGAGACCTCACCTAGAATATTGTGTGCAGGTTTGGTCACCATATCTTAAAAAGGACATTGTGGCCTTAGAAAAGGTGCAGCGTAGGGCCACAAAAATGATTCCTGGTCTTAGAGGAATGTCATACGAGGAACGGTTACTTGAGCTAAATCTGTTCAGTCTCAAGCAAAGGAGATTGAGGGGGGACATGATCCAGGTATATAAGATTCTAACAGGTTTGGATGCTGTTCAACC